>NC_083469.1:26917079-26959579 GCF_030014155.1 Tachysurus vachellii
TTTGTTACTAGGTTTGTTTTAAATTAAAGTCCCCAAAGATTAACAAAACTTTGCACCTTTAAGCAAACACAATAGAAAAATCTGTGGCGCATCTATTGTACAAGTCCCTGTGAATGAGTTGTTACTATAGAAACTATAAATCATTAGAATGAGCGCATTGATATAAACCTGTAATTTAAAGCTGCACATCTGTAAAGTATTGAGCAAGATATAGATAACAAACAGGTTCTCTGTGTGATACTAGATTGAGATTGACTCTGAGAGAGTCTCCCAGTCAGGAGTGTTTACCCCCGCTGCATGAGGAGGAAGATCCAGAGCCAGCGAGTGCGCTGAACTCCCATGAGCCTCAGCGTGACAAGTCTGCTGCCGTGCGCTCGCACGAGGACGTTGGGTGTGATGGATCTGTGCGGGAGAACCCGGGTTCTAACAGACCTCAGGCTGCTCCTGCATGTTCTCACATCACTAACGGTGAGGAACAGAACAGCTTTTGATCCAGCAGCTCCATAGCTGCAAACTAAGCACGATTAATTCCTTGCCCTGAAATCAAGTAAAAAATATTTTTTAGAGCAAAATGTCAGAACCCAGAGCAGACCTTCTGCAGGAACCACAGACCCTGAAGAGGCTTCACGTCTGCTGACAGAAAAGAGACGACAAGCTCGATTGCAAAGAGAGAGAGAGGAAGAAGAACGCAGACAGAGGGAGGAAACAGAGCGGTGAGGAGGAAGAGGGACAAGGCACACTGTACAGAAACTTAAACTAATTCAAACTTATTTCTTAAAGCGGTAGAAGTGTATTGTTGTATGTGTGTGTGTGTGTGTGTGTGTGTGTGTGTGTGTGTGTGTGTGTGTGTGTGTGTGTGTGGGTGTGTGTGTGTTCAGGAGACAGAGAGAAGAATTGGCCCTTCGGAAAACTGAGGAAAGAATGAGGCATGAAGCAGAGGCCCGGTGTGAGGAGAAAAGGATGAATGAGGAAGAGGAACGAAGAAAGGCAGAAGAGGAGAAGTCACAGAGGCAGAGAGAGGAGGAGAGGAAACTTCAGCAGCAGGTCACACACATGTTTATGAGCTTCTAGATCACAGTGGTGCTGAATTCTCCATTCTGATTGGTCAGAAAGTGTTGATTCGTTTTCTGTTACAGCCGTAGTGCAGCTACAAACTTGAATAAATGCACTAATTTAATTTTCAAAGATGCACTTTGTCATTGTCAAGAATGTCTCTAAACCTGTACAAGATTAATTAGCTCCACACAGCAGAGGATTAAAGACATTTCACTGATCCGTGTTTTATTGCGGGGGCAAGGTGGCTTAGTTGGGAGAGAACAGTGAGGCACATGTTCTCCCTGTGCCTCGGGGGTTTCCTCCGGGTACTCCGGATTCCTCCCCCGGTCCAAAGACATGCATGGTAGGTTGATTGGCATCTCTGGAAAATTGTCCGTAGTGTGTGATTGTGTGAGTGAATGAGAGTGTGTGTGCCCTGTGATGGGTTGGCACTCCGTCCAGGGTGTATCCTGCCTTGATGCCCGATGACGCCTGAGATAGGCACAGGCTCCCCGTGACCCGAGGTAGTTCAGATAAGCGGTAGAAAATGAGTGAGTGAGTGAGTGAGAGAGTGTTTTATTGCAGTTGCAGTTCACCTCACAGGCAGCAGAGGGCTCTAAACAACACAACTCTCCTACTGTATAATTTCAGTAACAAAGCTCAGGATGCATCCAACTTCCTTTTAACTGTTTCTCACGGGTACAACATTCTGTCTTTACATTCAGAAAAAAGAAGAGGAGGAGAGACAGAGAGAGACACGATTCCAGAGAGAGGAAAGCGAGCGTCAGGAGAGGAAGAAGGTAAGATGGCCATCAGCTCAGGAGTGAATGTAGGTCATCCTGAGCACTGAGACTGAAAGGTGGCCTCGTCGACTGTATTTATATCTCACATCCTAGAAAATCACGGGCCAACCATCTCTCTCTTTCCATCCAACTCAGAGCTGTTTTATGTGCTAATGTGTTATATTTGTCTTCACAGCGATTAGAAGAAATTATGAAAAGAACGAGGAAGTCAGATGCTGAGAAGGTAATAAAGAGAATTACGGATTTACTTCATTTGAATAAATCCATCCTTGTGTAATATTTTCCCTATGAAGGATTAGGTAGAAACAGAGATATTGATAAGGTGGCCATTCTTTTTTTTTTTTTTTTTTTTTTTACATATTTAACTCTTATAATGAACAAATAAAACAAAAAGCTAAAAAAAATGCTCATGCTTTCTGAGATGTTTATCCACAATCTTAAGAATATTTATGTAGATGTTTATATTGACTTTTAGAACCCTGCGTTGTCGCCCACACCTCTGAACGAGAACGTGAAGCCCATCCAAAGCCTCCCCTTAGAGGAAGTGATCAAACTTCCCAATCCAGGCAAGAGCTCGATGATGAGCTTAGCCAAAGAGGAGGACATTCTTCCCACAGTGGCCTTCAAGGAACGCAGGTCCATCCGCACTCTCACGGGTCTGGAGGAGATCCAGGCCCATCAAAGAGCTGGTGAGGACCAAAAAAAAAATGAAAGAGATGCTTTCAGAAATATCTGTAACATGATGCACAAAACTATAAAAGTGCAACCGCATTCATTTGATTTAATTGGTTTAAATCTGAAGCCACTAAGCAAATAGCTTTATTCTGATTGGTTCCTAGGTCACGTTTCCATTTTAAACACAACTCCAGGAAAGCTCAGTTTGTGACATCACAACACGGGCAGAAACACTTTTAACCAATCACGTCCAATATGCAAATTACCAAAGGACATGATATCCAGAAGCTTTTCCTTATCGTACTTGTTTGCTAACTTCTAGAGAAAGTTTATGACGAGCCAGAATGTGGTTGCTATGCTATAGTTTGTTGGAAAAAAAGACGATGACAATTGAGACACTGATACTGAAATCTCACACGAGCTGACAAATATGGGTTAGTTTACATCAGCTAACTGGATGGTTAGCATACAAAGGAATTGATCATTCTTATTATTTTCCATTTAATCCACCAAGTAGTTCCAGAACAGTTCCGTTTATGACATCACAACTAGGGTTGCAAAATTCCGGGAATCTTCAAGACTGGAAACTTTCCATGGGAATTAACGGGAATATATGGGAATAAACTGGGAATTTTAAAAAAAATTCACAGAGTTGCCTATAACAAGGAACTTAAATGTAGTTAAAAAAAATCTTGCAGCATAATTTTGTTTAAAAGAACAAGATTTAATGCAATTTAAGTTGAATTTGTTCCCTGCGTTCCTCTGTCACTTGCACACAGCACCATTCTTCCATAACATGTACAGTAACACTTTATTTTAGGTTCATTTAACTAGTTGATTATCATCATGAATATTAATATAATATTGGCTATTTATTAGTACTTATTAAGCTCATATTAATGCCTTATTCTGCATGATCTTATTCTACATTCTTAATTGTACCCAATACCTAAACTTAATAACTACATTACTAACTCTTAATAAGCAGTAAATTAGGAGTGTTACCACATGCACAGATTATTTGATGACCCCCTTCACACACCCCCCCCCCCCAAAAAAAAAAAAAACCTCCATATATCACTTAAGGTGGATTCACCTCCATTTTCCAGGCCTTGACTACCACAGAAGCAGAGACCTAATAAGCTTGAGAAAAAATGCTTCATTTTCCATTTTGATTGGGACTTTTTTACCAGGCCCCATGTTTTTTTTTTTTTTTTTTGGGGGGGGGGGGGGGTCTTTCATTTTACAGCAATCATAGGGAAATATGTTTATTACAATTATTAAGATTATTATGTTTATTATAAGCATGTTTATTATAATGTTTATTATGCTTTTGTGTTACTCAATGAAATAATCAATTAAAGTTCTACTTACAATTAAATCAGTCAAGACGTCATTTTTAAAATTTGTATTACCTCACATGTATGTCTGCTTATGACCAATCAAAATGTTTATTTATGTTTGTATATGATATAGTGTATATACATTTCCTTATATTTCCAAATAATTCCCATAAATTCCCATAAATTCCCATAAATTCCCATAGATTTCCATAACTTCCCGTAGAGATTCCAATTTGGAATATTCCCAAAATTCCCCAGATTAAGTTCCCGTGGAAAGTTTCCGGAAATTTACCGGAAATTTACCGGAAACTTTCCGCCCTTTGCAACCCTAATCACAACACAGGCTTTTAATAAATCACTTGTAATATGTACATTACACCAGAACTGTTCAATTTAGCTCATATTAGTGACTAAACAAAAACTGATTGATTAGATAAACCTTGTATTTGGACGAATTTTTCTGCATTTTGATTAAACAGTGAGGAACTGATAATAACAACCTGTGATAAATATCAGCTAGTTTACTAGCAGCTAACTAGCCTGTTAGCTACATAGGGGGCAGTAAAGCTTTGTCTAATTTGCCTATCATGTATCTTTCTAGATCCTTGTGTTGTTATGAGGGTGAATATGTAATTCTAGATGATTTAAAATGGTTTAAAATTGATCAATAACTTAAGAATATTTATATATTGTTTTCTTTTTCATCCTTCAGAAGTCATCTAAAGATAAAGAAGCACTCCATGGAACCTACAACCCAGTGTTCCTGTACTTTATGTATGAAAACAAGCAGAATCGCTTCACCTGCACTTTAACCTTCAACACCTTTGAATCAGAAGTGTTTGACTCCCTGCTGCTCTTCTGACAACTCGCAACTTAACTAATGACTTCCTTGTGTGACCTTTTACGAAAGTGAGAACTTCATAAACCTGACACAACCAAGTCGAACCCGTGTCATGTCACTTTAACATGTCCGTTAAAGTCTCCTCGTAATATTTATCCGTACGTAGTTACAATTACAAAGACAGTTCATCTTCTCACTTACATTATAGTGGCTTTAAACACTCGTTCACTCACCAGCCTTTCTGTTTTTCTCTCTCATGATGTTAATAAGTCGATATAAGTGCAGCTTGTCGTGTTACAGAGAAACAGGAAAGTAAAAAGCGTCTGTTACAAAGCTCTAACAGTGGAGACTCCTTCCTTGTGGTGCCATACAAGTCCCTGTGGATGATCTGTTACCATAGAAACGATAAGGTATAATCTAACCAATCAGAAGCGAGTAACTGATGTAACGATGGTATTGAACGTGTCGTATGCCATCAAACCTATGCAAACATTAGCTAGCGATCCTGACATCGAGCATCGAGAAAGTTGTCGTAGTAATAAAGCTGACACTCACTTATATCATTTATGTCATGACAAGTTTATGACGTGGTTATGTCAGTCTTATGATGCATGCAGCACTGAGCGTGTATCCTAAAAAAGTGAAGACACTTTAGAGGACAAATGCTAATATGTTACACATGCAAGCGTACGACGTCAGCGTGAGGAGCCTAGTGAAGTGTTTATTTTGTGTTTATTAATCTGAAACAAAAGTGATTTTGTGTTAGTTGTGCTTTGCACCCTGCTGCTGGGACACGAGCTCTGAGCTCAGCTGCTTTCTCAATAAACACCACACTTAGTATCTTATCATCGCTGCTGTTCAGCTATTACAAATAATAGTAAGAAAATTACTGTCATGGCTTCGATTCCCTGAAAGCACTGAAGCACAGAGAGCAATGTTACATGATCGAGTGAGCATCACATTCAAAACTCTCTCTCTCTCTCTCTCTCTCTCTCGCGCGCTCTCTCTCTCGCGCTCTCTCTCTCTCGCTCTCTCTCTCGCCCTCTTTCTCTCTCTCTCTCTCGCGCGCTCTCTCTCTCCCTCTTTCTCTCTCTCTCTTTCTCTCTCTCTCTCTCTCTCTCTCTCTCTGTCTCTCTCTCTCTTTCTTTCTCACACTCTCTCTCTCCCTCCTTTTCTCTCTCTCTGTCTCTCTCTCTCTCTTTCTCTCTCTTTCTCCCTTTCTGTCTCTCTCTCTCTCTCTCTCCCTCTCTCGTTATTTCTCGACCTCCCTTTCTCCTCTGTCTCTCTCTCTTACTATCTCTCTCTCTCTCGCTCTCTCTCTCCCTCTTCTCTCTTTCTCTTTCTCCCTTTCTCTCTCTCTCTCTCCCTCTCTCTCTGTCTCTCCCTCTTTCTCTCTGTCTCTCTCTCACACACATCAATCTCTCTTTGTCTCTCTCTCTGTCTCTCTCTCTCCCTCTTTCTCTCTCTCTTTCTCCCTTTCTCTCTCTCTCTCTCTCTCTCTCTCTCTCGCTCTCTCTCTCTGTCTCTCCCTCTTTCTCTCTGTCTCTCTCTCTCACACACATCAATCTCTCTTTGTCTCTCTCTCTCTCTCTGTCTCTCTCTCTCTTGCTCTCTTGCTCCCTCTCTCTCTGCCTCTCTCTCCCTCTCTCTCTCACACACATCACTCTCTCTCTGTCTCTCTCTCTCCCTCTTTCTCTCTCTCTTTCTCCCTTTCTCTCTCTCTCTTTCTCTCTCTCTCTCTGTCTCTCCCTCTTTCTCTCTCTGTCTCTCTCTCTCTCTCTCTCTCTCTCTCTCTCTCTCGTTCTCTCTCTTTCTTTACCATTTAAGAGTGTTTAAAGCTTGATGATGTTTTATGGGAATCTGGTCACTTTTTTTTATTAATCTGTAGTCTGGCAGAATAAAAGGTCTTCTAGCTGCATCCATACAGATCTGAGCTTTGTGCAATGACAAATTATGCATAATTAAAATGTATTTTAGTGTTTTATTAGTGTAAATAAACTTGCTTTAAAATATACATTGGTTTGAAAGTTGCTGAATGAATCGTGTCGTATTGATTGTTCACGTAAACATACAATTAGTTGAAGCAACAGGGACATTTGGTATTTATACATAAAATCAAGGTTCATTATTTTTTTTAATTGACAAGAAAATACTTTAACCAGTTAGTTAGTATTAGTTTATTAGCATTTTATCATAATTAGTTATATAATCAGTCTGTAAAAGCAGAATTAATGATATTTTTTTATATTTGTGGTGACTAAAATATTCTCTTATTGTCCACATGGCGGTGCTATTAATTCATCTCCTCTTCTTGCCTCTTTGGCCTTTAAACTCTAAAAAACAATGTTGTGAAATTGTAATTATTGGTGCTTGCAAAGCAACATTATTACTATTGTGCCAGACAAAAAATGAGGTGTCAAATCGACCGGCTCATTGAGGAGAGGTGTGCTATGACTTTTATGAGCGATCCGAGTACCAGTACTTCCGGTACCGGGTCTCAAAGTTGCCTTTTTTCCCATAGACTCCCATTATAAACTTTGGAGGTTTATAACTCGGCAAGCTTTTGAACTCTCTACACCAAACTCGACCAGCTCCTTTAGGGTGAGACTCTGAACAAACTTTTAAACTGGTGTACCGACTGGCCTTCCGGTTGTGCCGCAGCCCCGCCCCCAATATATGCAAAATCAAAAACTTTTTACAACATGGACATGTGACATATCAAAACACTCCGAACAATAAGGGGAACTTCCTCACGTGTATTTTGATGACGTCACGTGATGTCACGTGTAGCCCCGCCCCCAAAATAAGAGAAATCAAAAAGTTAAAACAACATGCACATGTCATATATAAAAACACTCAGCCCGATGAGGGGAACTTGCCACGTGCAAGCACCATTCACATTTTCTTCAGGAAATGTACATTCTAGTTTTTATGTAGTATTCTTGTACAAGCCTGACCCCTGGCTCTACTCTGCCCCCTGGTGGAATTAAAAAGACTAGCACTTTCTTTAAAAAAATCCTTTTTATTCCTTTAAATAAAAGAAAATAGTTTTTAGTTCAGATAATCTTTTATGTTTTAAACAGAACGAGCATTTTCACTTTAACGCGGTGTTTATAGTCCACAATAAGTAAACAGATACTAGAACAGAATGCAGAACATTTTCATATGATTTTAAAGTGACCTCTGTCGCCATCTAGCGGCGGCTTCTGGCATCGCGTGTCAGCCATATTAACGGTGTTTCTCCTCCATCTCAGCCACTAAGGGTCTCAGCGCCATGCAGCCTGCTCCTGCTCCTGCTGCTCAGGCTCCAGCTCCATCCCCCGGGCCGTGACGAGCAGAGGGCGAGAAAAAAAAAACCCAGATATTCACTGCTATTGAACAACAACAGATATCGAGCATCATGGAGGCTGTTAAAGCGTTTAATGTAGAGGTTGGTTCATTAAATCCGGTTTATTTAAAAAGTTCTGAGGTATATTCAGGTCTGAAGCTAATGCTAACGCTAATGCTAACGCTGTAGGCCGCAGCGCTTAGCTTGCTAGTAAATCGGTGTCCTAGCGCGTTTATTTACCTCAGGAATTACAGTTAGCATAATGCTAACAATGTAACCCGTCACGGTGTTAATGCAGAAACACTCAACACAGTCATTAGCACTGGTTTAAACATCGCGGCTAACGTTAGCACAAAAGCCGCTAGCATGTTGCTAGGCAGCTAAAATGTCATTTAATACCACTTTTAAACCCACCGGTATTAAACAGCGCTATTTAAAATGTATTTATTTTATTTTTTTATAGATTTCACCTTTAACTACAAACGAGTGTTAACGCTAGCTGATGTTATTAAATTAGCAGTTAGCATAGTTAGCATGTTTAACCTCATCTGTAAGCACTGAGTGATTGTTAGCATCTTAGCGATTGTGTACATAAAGCAGAGCTGTAGTGTATTTTTATTAACAAACAAACACAAAACAGGTCAGTTTGGGGTTTCAGTAACATGTTGCTGATGGATGGAGAAGAAAGAAAATGTGTCCTGAGGGAAAAACACACACACTGGCAGCTGGAATGAGGATGGAGACCGGAAATGGAGCAGAACATGGAGTCATAGCAAACATCTGGATTGTTTAGAGTGTTTTATTGTGTGTATTTTGTCAGAATTGTCTTCCATCGCGTTATAATCAGGTGTTAAGTGATTACTCGTAAATGTCGAAGCAGTTAAAATGTTCAGCTGAGTTTGGTGAAGAACTTTAGGATGTAATTAACACAAAGGACCTTTTGGTTTCTGCTCCATCCATTCATCCATCCATCCATCCTGACTGACTGACTGTTGACTCGACCTGCAAGCAAATAATGTATTGATGTCACTAAACGTGTAAGAACTTTTCCGATATTCTGTGATGTTAAATTAAAGCCGTGTGTTGTTGTGTTTTTCAGCTCTACTCTCTGAACGAATACAAGCCTCCGATCTCCAAAGCCAAGATGACCCAGATCACCAAGTCGGCCATTAAAGCGATAAAGGTAAGTATCGAGAGCAGGGTTTCTGGTTTCCTCTCAGCTTCCTGCTACAAAGATCACTGAAAAAACGAAGGAGTTCTTTACCGTACGTTAGTGAGATCTCTGCAACACAAACGTCCTTCTTACACGTGTCGTGTTTGTGATAGTCTTTGTCTTTAGATAGTAAGATAAATAAGCAGTTCAGCCATATTCAAATAGGCCCCTAAAGGGAATTATTATTATTATTATTATTATTATTATTACTATAAAGCCTGGTTTCTCATTAACATCGTGTGCGAGATGCCGTGTTTAACCTGCAGTTTTTTGACGTCTCGCTCGTGCACGTATTCAAAAACGAACATGAGCCGTAAACAGCACCAACAGCACCACGTCGCTCTGTTACTAAATAAACAAACTAACGTCATCTCACGAATCGCGTCCTTAAGTGCCGTTCTGTGTCCTTATCGACTATAAACACGATGTTTTTATAATTAAAGTTAGTCTTCAGACTTTAAAACTTTTTATTGAATGGATTTTTATAAATGACTAAAACTTTTCTTTTTAAATAAAATGTTTTTTTTATTTTGAGATGCAGCTCATGATGGCAACACAATGACAGAAGGAAGTTTTTTGTGTTGAAACAAAACTCATTTTATAAATATTTATATAACGATGCATGCGTTTTGGCTCTGATGTGCCGTGTAGTGCAGGTCACTATTAATCCTCCAGATGTGCGCGTGTGATAAATGCCACTCGTATAGCAGCCGCATGTACGTGGAGTAAATGTGGATTTACAGCTTTACCTTTAAACCACACTAATTTTATTAAAAAGCTTTAAAGGCTAGCAGACATATTTGGGAAGACTTTTTTTTTCTGTAAATGTTGTCTTTAAAGCTCGTATCCTATCCAGATCGAGTGTAACGGCCTGGAGACCTAGTGAGAGATTAGTGGGGTTTTTTTTCTCCTTCAGTATCTTTTAGAATAAATGTATTATTATAAATTAATATCATATTCATAATTTATTAGTCGATGCTGTAACCAGATGTTTTGTTAGGACTTTAGTCTATTGGCACTAAGACTAAAAGTTAAAATGTTGGCTTTCTAATGACCAGTAAAATACACACAGATTACGCCTGATCGATGGCTGTATTGTGTCTGTGACTGAATTAACACTTTGGTAATTAGGCAGGTTTATTATGTAATCAGGCGTGTTGATGAAACGCTGAACCTTTTTTTTTCCCCCGAAAGTTCAGCAGGTTATGAGTCAAATTTCCTTAATTGCTTTCGCTTTGTGGTGTTTGTGTGAAAACCGTCTTCCAAACGAATGCACGTGAATGTAAAATACAAGTCTTCCAGCATCCGGAGGTTTTGTTAGATTTGTAAAATTGTAAACTAAACAAATATGATCAGATGACCTGAGGAATTGCTTCGTTGTGCACGATTTAGTGAAGTCCCGCAGTCCCGCAGCTAGTGAACGTGGTGAACGTGCTGGTGATCACAGCTTTGTCTTTTATAGTAGTAAAGCTTTTCTTTTTTTTTGTAAGTTTTAAGAGCACCAGGGACGTCTCAGAAAAGGATTCGGTCCTTTATCACGTTATATCGTCTAAGATATTTTTTGACATTATCGTTAGGTTTAATTGATGTGTATTAAAGACAAGCTGGATTATTTTTGGTAAAAGGTTTACGTGTGTAATCAGTATGTCTCAGTTTATCTGAGCTGCTTTTTTTGCTCTTTTAAAGTCAGTTTGTTGTATTTCCGGAACAGTGGCATCTTGCTGTTCTACGTCATATTGACGTGACGTCACGAGACGCTTTAACTGTCCCAGAGTTCTCAGTGTTGACTGAAGCAGGATGGGGATGAAGTGTATTCAGGGCTACGTGTCATTCCGACATCGGACGTTTGTGTCTGTTTCATGCCGTAAATGTTATACGACGCCGACGAGCGATCATAAGCGTCTAAAGTCGATTGTTAGTGCCAGCTGTTCTGTTCCTTATTAATCTAAATATTTTTTCTGTAAATATGAGTTAAGTGTGAAGTTAGTTGATGTTAGAAGTCTTCAGTGATGCTCTCGATACTTTTAAAAGAGACGCGTGACGTTAAGTCGATTATAAACGAGGAATAAAATATGTGTCCTGCAGCCTGAATTAGAGAAACTGTACCGATGTTTTCTTAACGAGAGAGATATTTTATCTTCTGTGTGACTGTGAGTTCTCTGTGAATAACACCTTTTTCCCCTTCCCTCAGCAGCTCTCCCAGCACCCCAAAGCACCGAAAGGACGATGGGGGAGTGAGAGAGAGAAAGAGAGAGAGAGAAAGAGAGAGAGAGAAAGTGATAAGAGAACCCCTATCCAGCTTAGGTAGGAGATGGGCTGTTTTAATAGGACGATGGAGCATAAAGAAAACAAACAAATTACTCACAAACGCTCTGACTTGTGTACACACACACACACACACACACACACACACACAGCGATCAGGAAGTAGTGTAACTTCAGAATCTGCTGCAGTTTAAAGCTGCTGCTTGGTGTTGGAGTCGGACATGTGCTTGGTCCCGTCACTTGTTCCAGATAAAAGGAATAGATTTTTACTATCCTTTGATTCTAAATAAGATTCTCAGGATATAATTTTGCTCAGATTAGAAAGAACCCGAGTGACGACCGTTCAGATTGTCGTAGACCAAGACGATGGCGCTTGAGTTTGTTTTTTCAGGTGTTAAGTTGTGTATGTTGTACTGTGGTCAGTCGATGTTGGAGTTTTAAACGTTTGTTTATTACACAAAACTTTCATTAAGTCACGTATTCGTTCATTCGCCGTGTTCTGATGTCTTCGGATTTATTCTGTTACACCGTGAACAGATCAGAACATGAAATAAAAGATGATCAAAAGATTCGAATGATCTCATTTGTGTGAAGTTTGAGGGCAGAATCTGTGTAGTGTGTAACACGAGCACGTCACTGTGTTCTCTGTGCATTAATATAGACGTGTTTAAATTTAGAGTAATTTGTGTGTCGTGTCCACTGTACATTCTTTCTGTTTTTCAGTCTAAATATCCTTTGTTTAGCAGCTCAGCTCTACAGAAACACGTCGTCTGTATCCC
Source organism: Tachysurus vachellii (assembly GCF_030014155.1). Classification (NCBI taxonomy): domain Eukaryota; kingdom Metazoa; phylum Chordata; class Actinopteri; order Siluriformes; family Bagridae; genus Tachysurus; species Tachysurus vachellii. The sequence goes on from NC_083469.1 coordinate 26,929,362, forward strand.
CAAAGACGAGTCTGATCTGTTTTCTGTCTTTGGGTTGATTCAGTATCTAATTTCTTTCTCTGTGAAAACAATATGCTCTAAATTTTACTCTCAAGTTTCATCTGGTTATTTTGGTGAGTTTTGTGTTCTCACCTCAGCAAACGAACCGCCTCTGACTGAACAGGGTTAAAACACGGTCCTGTGCAGCTCTTTGGAGCGTGAACCTGTATGATCTGCTCACTGAAGGATGTCCGGCCGTGTGTTATACACGTACACGTGCGCTTCAGTGTGTGATCATCAGATGCTTCTGGTGCTTGATAAGGAAAATTTCCCATGATTTAAATAGATCTGTCTGGTTTGGTGGTAACGTTCAAGTTTTTCCTTTAACGGTCTGATGGTTCCTGATAACGTTCTGAATGTTATTTGTAATTTGGCTGGTTTTTAAACATTATCATGATGAGTACACGATGAGCCTTTTCTTATTAACAGTCTCCAATTTGTCTTTGGGCCTTTTTACACCCGGTCACTTCATGTGTTGTCTCTGATCCGATAGCTATCTGATTTGTTAAAACTGTTCCATTTACATTAGACCACATAAACGCATCTCGGCGAATCGGATATCGATCTGATCTTTTTACTCCCGCCTAAAATGTGAATATATTTTGCCTCATTTCCGGGGTAATTGAAACCGAACACGCTTTGGTGTGTGCGGTTTTCAGAAGACGAAAAAACTGGTTACGACGTTTATGCTACAAAAAACAGCGTTTACTGTTTGTTTCTGGCGCGATGCACGACTCGTGAGTCACCTGCGAGTGACGTACTTCCGTTTGGGAGGACTTTAGCGCTGACGTATGTGGCTTGAACAACCACATTCATTTACACCTGTCCAGTTTCATCTGAAACACGTCCCAGACCACCTCCTGAAGGGGTTTTTACCATCGGATTTATATCCGTCTCCAAAACGTTTCGGAGGGCATTTAGACCTGGTGTTTTTACCATCGGGTAGATATCGGATCACAGAAAACGCATGAAGTGACCAGGTGTAAAAAGCCCCTAATTCCCCTTTTCCACCGAGGCAGTTTGAGTGCTGGTTCGGAGCCTAATTTAGAACCAGTTCTTTCTTTTTCGACAGCCAAAGCACCGGCTCTGAACCAGGAAAAGTGGTTCTTAAGTAGCACCAAAACGTTGCTGGTCTAGACTTAAGAACCACTTGTGTCAGGGGCTGTGGGCGGGGCTAAAGGCGGAGCTACTGTTAGCGCATTTGATAATATACCTTAAGTATACTAATGTTTAATACACTTTTACTTTACCGCGATATGATACATTATCAGCACACATGATAGTAAGTAGCTACATGCTAAGGCTAACTTTTTTCTGTGTTAATGATAAAATAACGTTATGTACTTTCTCGATAACAACCTCCGTTTATACAGATTACATGGAGCTGCACGTACACGTTGGATTCGCCGCGTTTGGGTGTTAATGTAGGTTCACAAAGCCATGAGCATTAACAGTAAAGCAACATCCGCCATTGTTGATGTGTTTTGTGTTTGTCGCTGCTGCGCTAACGTTGCTGTGTAACGTGACACGTATACAGTGACGTCAGACTCGGCTCTGTGACGGCTCTCTAGCCGGTGGAAAGGCAAACCGGTTCTTAGAAGGTTCACCAGTGGAACCAACTTTGAACCAGCACCAGTGCTAGCTCTGAACCAGCACCCGGTTCTTTTTCGTGGAAAAGGGGTATAAGTGTATCAGTTCAAATCAAGGGGAAGTAAGACCGAGAGCAGGAAGGACACAAGTGAGACACAAGTGAGACCAGGCACTTAACGGGTCTCGTTACGTTAAACCATTGTTAAATAGCTGTGGTACAAAAGGAATAAAAGGCTCGCTGCAGACAACTAATTCACTTTATTTTCCTGTAACAGTTTGACCCCAATGTTTCATTGCTCATATACAAGTTGATCATGGCCATCAGTTTGGTTTGTACTTAAAGGTGTGTGACGGTGTGTACACAGAGTCCCCAGTGCTGGAGTTTAAGCAGGAGAGTCGTTACGTTAGTGGGTTTTTGTTTGGTCACTGAGCAAACACACGTAAAGCTCTGCTGCTAGACGTTAGAAGTTCACACGTGTTCACTGTCTGAGAACATCACATCTGATCTGCTCTGTTTTACTGCACTTACAGTAAAGGGTTATTTATAAATTCTATGTTTCATTATTGAGTCGGAGGTTTTATGAAAGTCGCAGCGCATCGGCAGCTTATTCGCGTACACGACGAGCCAGAAACCAGATGTTTGTTAGTAAACAGACTTTTTATTTTTCTTGTACTTCAGAAACACATTATTCTGTGTGTGATCTGTTTTATATCGAATGTGTTCAGAATAATTTCTTACAAATATATTCAACTAATTAGTTCTATGAGATTAGCCTGAATACCACAGCAGAATAAAGTCACAGAACTTAGTGGTTTATGGTTGTTCGAGTGTTTTGAAGAGAAGATCAGAGAAGGTGAACGTTGGTATCCCTGAAGAACCTCTGGATTTCTATCCGTTTGCTCAATACACAGATAAAAGTGACTCTGTTTGGTAGAAATTACAGATGTGTTTTTTGTTGTTAAGGAAGCAGCTTGCCTTCATCAGGTCAAGTATGAAATGAAGAATATTTACATTGTCATGTTGGAGGTTTACCTCCATGCTCGTGGTGTTCCAGGGCTTTGAGTTGGAGTGTAATGTCTTCACTGTACATGATCTAATGACCCCAGTGTCTTATTTAATTTATTTTTGCTGTGGACTGAGTGGTTTATGTAATGATGGGATTCCTTACAAGTCTGATTTTATTTATATATATATTCCTTGTCATTTCATTTCACTTTGTGTCTCAGTGTCTCCTTTTCTTTTCACTTTACAGACAGTTTTAGTGATCAGACTCCTGTCTTTGTCTTGTGTAACTCACCACTAAAGACATAGCTGAGGTCCAGCAGTAATAAACCATGTAATATAGCTGTTATAATCCCTGAACAGGACGTAATAATCTTAGAGCTCAGAGGCCAGACTGAGATTATATAAATAAATAAAACACTGGATTATGGTCCAGATGAACAGTAGGAGGTTCCTCAGGTGTTTCAGAGCTTCACCTGTGTTTGACTACTGGGACACTTTTTGTCTGCTTATTTATCGTTGTAGAAGATTTAAGGTTTACTCAGTAAAATTACTACAACAGTTTTTTATGGTGTTTGTTGGTGGATTTGACACTTAAATAAACACACTTGTGTTTATGAAGCCCACTCACGTTCTCTCCCACTCACTCACTCCCTCTCCCTCACACTCAATCTCTCAATTTAGCTCTCACTCTCCCACTCACTTCCACCCACTCACTCACTCACACTCAAGCTCCAATTTAGCTCTCACTCCCACTCACTCACTTTCCCATTCACTCACTCCCTCTCCCACTCCCGTTCCCCCACTCACTCACTCCCACTCGCACTCAAGCTCCAATTTAGTTCTCACTCACACTCCCGCTCCCCCACTCACACTCCCGCTCCCCCACTCACTTTCTCTCCCACTCACTCACTCTTCCACTCACTCACTCTCCCACTCCCGTTCCCCCACTCACTCACTCACACTCACGCTCCAGTTTAGCTCTCTCACTCACACACTCACTCCCACTCTCTCACTCACTTACTCCCACTCACACTCCCGTTCCCACTCACACTCCCGTTCCCCCACTCACTCACTCCCACTCACGCTCCCACTTTAACTACCACTCACTTTAACTCCCACTCACTTTCTCTCCCACTCACCTACTCTTCCACCCACTCACTCTCCCACTCCCGTTCCCCCACTCACTCACTCCCACTCACAGTCAAGCTCCAATTTAGCTCTCACTCACTCACTCCCACTCACTCTCTCTCACTCACTCACTCCCACTCACAGTCAAGCTCCAATTTAGCTCTCACTCACTCACACTCACACTCCCGTTCTCCCACTCACCTACTCTTTCACTCACTCGCTCGCTCATTCACTCACTTTCCCACTCAAGCTCCAATTTAGCTCTCACGCTCCCACTTTCACTCACTCACTCTCCTACACTCACTCACTCCCTCTCCCACTCCCATTCCCCCACTCACTCACTCACTCACTCACACTCATGCTCCCACTTTAACTCCCACGCACTCCCACTCACTCACTCACCAGCCTTTCACAAGCAAGAAATGCATAAAATCTTGTTATTGTGCCCTGTTGGATGTCTAGTTCTCTCTTTTTTGCTTTTTTTATTGAGATTTTCCTTAAATACTTGTAAATACTTGTAAATTCTAAGCAGGGCTTCTTCGATTTTATTTAGATTTTACCTTGTGCTATTCTTACACACACACACACACACACACACCGAGTTATAAATGCCTAACCTGTTAATTCTTTTCTTTTCTGTTGGGACCAGTAACATCTTATTATCAGACTTCTGAACTTTAAACTGGTCATTGTGCTGGTGTCATTAGTCCATCGCTTGCACGAGATGTTCTGGTTCACAGACGGGGTGTGTGTGTGAACGGTCACTTTATCAGTTTGACCCACTAATCAGTTAGTAATTAGCTTCTTCTTGATCATGATATTTTGTATTTGACTCGAGACTGTGGTTTACTAATGTGACTAATTCACCACCTGTTGTTTATTCAGTACCTCTGTGAGCGTCTACAGACCATGTAGTAGAAAATTCTGAACAGATCGGCGGTGTTCAGACTTATTAATTTTCTTCCTTTGCTGTCTGTAATAGTTTTGCTCTGTAGAGCTGTTATCACTTCCGTTCTGTTAAACAAATGTGTCTCATGCTTGCTTCTGGTCATATTTCAATGGTGGATGAGTGCCAAAAAGTGCCAAAGCAGATGTGTGTAAGTGTGTGTAGTTCCTGGCAGAGCTAAACAGTGTGTATAAATGTGGTGCAAACCTTTTAATCCAAATCAATGTTGGTGTTTAAAATTTGCTGCTAGTTTTTCTGTTTAACTTTTGTGTTCTGTGTGTGTGTGCGCGCGCACATGCATGTGCACGTGTGTGCGTGTGCTCACGTATGCAGGCACTACAAACAGACTAAAACATTGTAATGGAATATATGATTTCTAATTGTTTTAGATTGTTTAGATCACACTGGGCTTCTTTGCCATGTGATTATGTTTCTAGGGTTAAGTTCATATGATTAGTTATAATGTTAAGGCTATCCTTAAAAATATTCTTGTTTGCCGTAACCCGACCGACTCTGTCAATTTAGGACAGACTCAAAATTGTTTTTTTTTTTGCTTTAAGTCCAACCGACTTGCCGGTTGTAAATTTGCGTTAAGACGGACCAATTTTTACTCTTCAAACAACTAATACAAAAGCAATAAAATAATATTAATTATATTTTAGTAAGTATTGTAAATATATAAATTTCCCAGACCTACATACAAACGAAGGCTACGTTCTTTCTTTTAAATAAAAACCCGTGACGTCATCTACGTTTACACTATCGGTTAACGGATGTCACACTGTGGCCTGTGCGTTCGCTTCGTCTCATCCTCTCATTCACTGTCAGAGTCGACGTGTTCACTCTTGGTAATGATGGCTGTGGCTGCAGTAAACTAAATGTTCGTGGTCACCGTTCAAAGTCATACGGGTTCGGGCGCCATAATACATCTAAAAAATTCATTAAAACAGCTCGACGCCGCTTTAACTTGGCACGAAGTTCTGGAAAAACTGTGACCAGATCTTTTCCCATCCCTTCTCCCATCTAGTCTATATAGCCTGCATCAAAATGAGGTTTGCAACGATGCGCCTGAAGGCACGGGTTGAAGACCCAGTCAGTGACGTCACGATATGCTAATTTGTTTAAATTCATACCTACATAATCACCGTCACAAAAATTGTACTTTGTTGTTTTTTTTACATTGAAACTTGAAAAAAAATATATATATAAAGCTTACCTACCTTTTTTTTTTTTTTTTTTTTTTTTTACTGTTACTGCAAACCAAAATATTTTTAAGGATGGCCTAATTAAGTGATTTGTGAATATTTAACTGCTTGCATTTAAGTACAGTATTCGGTCCAGTACAGTGTTCAGTCCAGTACAGTGTTCAGTACAGTGTTCAGTTGTAATGCATGTTTATAATGCATGTAATGCATCAGGGATTTGAAAATGTTACTGGGAACAAAATCTAAAAACAAATGATTTTCTCTGAATATAATGAATAACTGGTCCAGTGTGATGTTGGTTTTCATTCTTTTTATTTATTTGTTTCTTCCCCAGTTCCAGAGTGATCTCAGTAGAGTAAAGACAAAAACTTCACAGTTTCCCAATCAACTTTTACTGATTTACTGACTTCCTCTCTGGGGCTACAGGAATATAAGATGTTAGTCCCTAATTATAGTCGGAGTTATTTCCTAAAGGTGACATCAGGAACATTTGTAGAAAGTGTTTTTCCTGAACAGGTTTTAATCTTTGTGTATTATAATCTGTAATAATCTGACAGCCTATATCACAGTTTAGTTCCTGATAGAGGTGATAAAAGTGTTTGGATGAATTTTACTCACACTCAGTTTAGATGTGCTGTGTTTCTGAAACCTTAATAAAGCTTTAGATTATTAGAGAAAAACAGCTCAAAAGTATGGATGTGTGTGCAGGAGCTTTGAGACAAGTTCTGTGTTAATACTGAGGTGTGTGTGTGTGTGTGTGTGGGGGGGGGGTAAATTAAATAATCTGTCATTGTCAGATAGTCAAGTAAAAGAACATAACGTGTGTGTTTGTTGTTTTCTTTAAGCTTTTTGAATTGGCTGTGAATTTATTTCCAGGCAGCTTCTGAAGTCCTCAATAAACAAGATTTCTTTTTTCTTCACACAGAGCTAAAATTTGATCATCTCAAAATATGAATGAAATCAATATTAAGAATTTAGTCGTGTGTGTTTCTGTGGGAGAAAGAGAGAGATGCAGCAGAAGTGGTGTGTTTGTGTGTGTCTCTGTGTGTGTGTGTGTGACTCTGTCTGCGTGCGTGTGACTGTGTGTGTGACTGTCTTCGTGTGACTGTATGACTGTCTGCGTGTGTCTATCTGCATGTGACTGTATGACTGACTGCATGTGACTGCGTGTGTGTGTGGGAGAGAAAGTGAGTGAGTTCTGAGGAATCTTATTAATGTGGCAATTAGTTTTTGATTCGTGGTTTGTATGGTTTCTTATTTGTCTTGTTTGTTTGAAGTATAAATACCATGATTTGGATTATGATTGTCTTAACGAACGACGCACCGCACAAAGTCGAAGGTTACGAGTAAACCGTACAAATTAACTTCACGTGTTTAAACCATTTTTGTTCAGTGTTTGAGTGTGAACTTAAAGGTTGTGTAAAAGTTCACATTTTACCCTAACATTACTGTAACAGATGGCGATGTAATGATTCCTATGGCACGATGCACCTCGGGGCCAAATGTGTTGTTAATTGAGCATGTAATGCAGTTGCTCAGTTTGAACACCAGAGGTCTCTATCAGCACATCCCATAGAGTTAAAATATAGAGTTCACATGATCACGTTTGATTTATTATTATTATTATTATTATTATTATTATTATTATTTCAGACATTATAAACCTGTAGTACATTTGGTTTGTTATACAAACAATGAGCACACGGTTCAGTCTCAGTGTAGATGTGACTATAGTGTCGTCATACACCTGTCGTAACAGTCCAGCGTCTGGTGCCACGAGTGAAACGTGCAGTTGGTCAACGTTCTAGGAAAACCTGCTGTGTTGTTATTCAGTTTTGCGATAAAAATCCAGTGTCGTGCGGCATGTGACATGTTTACAGTAAATAGCGTTTCATTACTTTTCATGGGTTTCATTATTAAGATTACAAATCTTTACACTGTTGTGTTTTCATATACGGCTACTTCCTGAAGCTTATTCTTTAAACGTCGTTTCTTTCTCATTTTATTTGTTGTCGTTTGTTTTTAACGAGTTAGTACTTTTTAACGTGTCTTTTAATTTAATATTATTATTATTTCAGGTACATAATTTTTCTTTCTTTTCACTCGTGTGCTGTGTGAACTGAATTATGTACTGTTTGATATCCTGTTGTTAGATCAGTAATGGTTTCATGTGGTAATAAAATCATATTTATGTCGACGGTCAGTAACATTTGACAGGTCTTTATGAATAAATAGAAATAGAACAAAACAGAAAATGTTTTTGGAAACAGATAAAATCTCACAGTAGCTCATTTAAAAAAAAAAAAAAAAAGGACATTACCCCAGAACCTCATGTCCATTTTATTTCCCTGTTATTGGTCAATGCTGGGAGGAATAAAAACAAAGGAAAGAATAATTTGTGTGAATGTATGAAATATTTCATACTTGTTTTCTCCTCCCTTCTTTCCAGTTCTACAAACATGTGGTACAGAGTGTGGAGAAGTTCATTCAGAAGGTCAGTGATCTTTTGAAGACAAAACGTTTTCTCCTTAACAATCGCTTTATTAACCTCGACACTTAACTGACATGAATTTTAAATAATAATTGATAGTGCAAGCCTGAGTACAAGGTCCCGGGTCTGTACGTCATCGACTCGATCGTGCGTCAGTCACGGCATCAGTTTGGCCAGGAGAAGGATGTGTTCGCGCCACGCTTCAGCAAGAACATCATCTCTACCTTCCAGAACCTCTACAGATGCCCCTCTGATGATAAGGTACACACTCTGTGCATGAACGTGTTTTGGAGAGTGTAGACGTCAAAGAAAGATGCCAGGCTTTGTGTGAACAGCGAAAGCAAAAAGAACCGATTTAATGTAAACGTATTCGGATGTTAGGATCACAAACGACTTGAAGTACATTAGTAAATGTTTGTCCCGCTGATTTGTGGAGAACTTTCATGTATATATGTTTGAAGTTCTGTTCTCCACATTGTATGGATCATAGGTCCCTGTGTGGTGTTTCGCTGATGAACGTTATTAAGTTCATAGGTTTGAGAATCACTGGAGAACATTGTTAGTGTGTGATGGAATATGATGGAAACATTTCCTGTTTCAGAGCAAGATTGTCCGAGTGCTAAACCTGTGGCAGAAAAACATCGTGTTCAAAAGTGACATCATCCAGCCGTTACTGGACATGGCAGTGGGAATCCCGCCCCCGAGTGTCACGCCTGTTTCTGCCAGCACCGCTGTTCCTGTTAACAACGCCACTCCTGGTTTGTCTGTGTGTGTGTGTGTGTGATGGTGTGTGTGTGTGATGGTGTGTGTGTGTGATGGTGTGTGTGTGTGATGGTGTGTGTGTGTGATGGTGTGTGTGTGAGACGCTGTGTGTGTGTGTGAGACGCTGTGTGTGTGTGTGAGACGCTGTGTGTGTGTGTGAGACGCTGTGTGTGTGTGTGAGACGCTGTGTGTGTGTGTGAGACGCTGTGTGTGTGTGTGAGACGCTGTGTGTGTGTGTGAGACGCTGTGTGTGTGTGTGAGACGCTGTGTGTGTGTGTGAGACGCTGTGTGTGTGTGTGAGACGCTGTGTGTGTGTGTGAGACGCTGTGTGTGTGTGTGAGACGCTGTGTGTGTGTGTGAGACGCTGTGTGTGTGTGTGAGACGCTGTGTGTGTGTGTGAGACGCTGTGTGTGTGTGTGAGACGCTGTGTGTGTGTGTGTGAGACGCTGTGTGTGTGTGTGTGTGAGACGCTGTGTGTGTGTGTGTGTGAGACGCTGTGTGTGTGTGTGTGTGAGACGCTGTGTGTGTGAGACGCTGTGTGTGTGTGTGAGACGCTGTGTGTGTGTGTGTGTGAGACGCTGTGTGTGTGTGTGAGACGCTGTGTGTGTGTGAGACGCTGTGTGTGTGTGTGTGAGACGCTGTGTGTGTGTGTGTGAGACGCTGTGTGTGTGTGTGTGAGACGCTGTGTGTGTGTGTGTGAGACGCTGTGTGTGTGTGTGTGAGACGCTGTGTGTGTGTGTGTGAGACGCTGTGTGTGTGTGTGTGTGAGACGCTGTGTGTGTGTGTGTGAGACGCTGTGTGTGTGTGTGAGACGCTGTGTGTGTGTGTGAGACGCTGTGTGTGTGTGTGTGAGACGCTGTGTGTGTGTGTGTGTGAGACGCTGTGTGTGTGTGTGTGAGACGCTGTGTGTGTGTGTGTGAGACGCTGTGTGTGTGTGTGAGACGCTGTGTGTGTGTGTGTGTGTGAGACGCTGTGTGTGTGTGTGTGTGTGTGAGACGCTGTGTGTGTGTGTGTGAGACGCTGTGTGTGTGTGAGACGCTGTGTGTGTGTGTGAGACGCTGTGTGTGTGTGTGAGACGCTGTGTGTGTGTGTGTGTGAGACGCTGTGTGTGTGTGTGTGAGACGCTGTGTGTGTGTGTGTGAGACGCTGTGTGTGTGTGTGAGACGCTGTGTGTGTGTGAGACGCTGTGTGTGTGTGTGTGTGAGACGCTGTGTGTGTGTGTGTGAGACGCTGTGTGTGTGTGTGTGAGACGCTGTGTGTGTGTGTGAGACGCTGTGTGTGTGTGAGACGCTGTGTGTGTGTGTGTGAGACGCTGTGTGTGTGTGTGTGTGAGACGCTGTGTGTGTGTGTGTGTGAGACGCTGTGTGTGTGTGTGTGAGACGCTGTGTGTGTGTGTGTGTGAGACGCTGTGTGTGTGTGTGTGAGACGCTGTGTGTGTGTGTGTGTGAGACGCTGTGTGTGTGTGTGTGTGAGACGCTGTGTGTGTGTGTGTGAGACGCTGTGTGTGTGTGTGTGAGACGCTGTGTGTGTGTGTGTGTGAGACGCTGTGTGTGTGTGTGTGTGAGACGCTGTGTGTGTGTGTGTGTGAGACGCTGTGTGTGTGTGTGTGTGAGACGCTGTGTGTGTGTGTGTGTGAGACGCTGTGTGTGTGTGTGTGAGACGCTGTGTGTGTGTGTGTGTGAGACGCTGTGTGTGTGTGTGTGTGAGACGCTGTGTGTGTGTGTGTGTGAGACGCTGTGTGTGTGTGAGACGCTGTGTGTGTGTGAGACGCTGTGTGTGTGTGTGAGACGCTGTGTGTGTGAGACGCTGTGTGTGAGACGCTGTGTGTGTGTGTGTGAGACGCTGTGTGTGTGTGTGTGAGACGCTGTGTGTGTGTGTGTGTGAGACGCTGTGTGTGTGTGTGTGAGACGCTGTGTGTGTGTGTGTGAGACGCTGTGTGTGTGTGTGTGAGACGCTGTGTGTGTGTGTGAGACGCTGTGTGTGTGTGTGTGAGACGCTGTGTGTGTGTGTGTGAGACGCTGTGTGTGTGTGTGTGTGAGACGCTGTGTGTGTGTGTGTGAGACGCTGTGTGTGTGTGTGTGAGACGCTGTGTGTGTGTGTGAGACGCTGTGTGTGTGTGTGAGACGCTGTGTGTGTGTGTGAGACGCTGTGTGTGTGTGTGAGACGCTGTGTGTGTGTGTGAGACGCTGTGTGTGTGTGTGAGACGCTGTGTGTGTGTGTGAGACGCTGTGTGTGTGTGTGAGACGCTGTGTGTGTGTGTGAGACGCTGTGTGTGTGTGTGAGACGCTGTGTGTGTGTGTGAGACGCTGTGTGTGTGTGTGAGACGCTGTGTGTGTGTGTGTGAGACGCTGTGTGTGTGTGTGTGTGAGACGCTGTGTGTGTGTGTGTGTGTGAGACGCTGTGTGTGTGTGTGTGTGTGAGACGCTGTGTGTGTGTGTGTGAGACGCTGTGTGTGTGTGTGAGACGCTGTGTGTGTGTGTGAGACGCTGTGTGTGAGACGCTGTGTGTGAGACGCTGTGTGTGTGTGTGTGAGACGCTGTGTGTGTGTGTGTGAGACGCTGTGTGTGTGTGTGTGAGACGCTGTGTGTGTGTGTGTGAGACGCTGTGTGTGTGTGTGTGTGTGTGTGAGACGCTGTGTGTGTGTGTGTGTGAGAGACGCTGTGTGTGTGTGTGTGTGTGTGAGAGACGCTGTGTGTGTGTGTGTGTGAGAGACGCTGTGTGTGTGTGTGTGAGAGACGCTGTGTGAGAGACGCTGTGTGTGAGACGCTGTGTGTGAGACGCTGTGTGTGAGACGCTGTGTGTGAGACGCTGTGTGTGAGACGCTGTGTGTGAGACGCTGTGTGTGAGACGCTGTGTGTGTGTGTGTGTGTGTGTGTGTGTGTGTGTGTGTGAGAGACGCTGTGTGTGTGAGAGACGCTGTGTGTGTGAGACGCTGTGTGTGTGTGAGACGCTGTGTGTGTGTGAGACGCTGTGTGTGTGTGAGACGCTGTGTGTGTGTGAGACGCTGTGTGTGTGTGAGACGCTGTGTGTGTGTGAGACGCTGTGTGTGTGTGAGACGCTGTGTGTGTGTGAGACGCTGTGTGTGTGTGTGAGAGACGGCGTGTGTGTGTGTGTGAGACGCTGTGTGTGTGTGTGTGTGAGACGCTGTGTGTGTGTGTGTGTGAGACGCTGTGTGTGTGTGTGTGTGTGAGACGCTGTGTGTGTGTGTGTGAGACTGTGTGTGTGTGACTGTGTGTGACTGTGTGTGTGTGAGACTGTGTGTGACTGCACGTTTTAAGTGTGTGTGTGACTGTGTGTGTGTGTGACTGTGTGTGTGTGACTGTGTGTGACTGTGTGTGTGTGTGACTCCTGGTTCGTCTCTCAAACACACACACACAGATTTCAGTGATAAGATCATTTCAAACTGAACTGATATTAAACCACATTAGAATATGTTTTGGTCTCACTGACCTTACTGTATGTAGTAGATCAGTTTTTTAATCCGGACTCACTGTATTTCTAAGAGGAGTTTTTGTGATTGATGCCTTTGTCCCTGTCTAACAGGCACTCCTGCTACTCCGGCCACTCCAGCCAACATCATGCCCAGTTTACCAGACTGGGCGTCTCAGATCTCCAACTCAGACACTGTGGCAGCTGTAGCACAGATCCTACAGAGCCCTCAAGGGCAGCAGGTCAGCCCCCGTCTCACTGATTCACCCACGCTGCTATCTAACGCACGGTGTATAATTATGTCATTCAGAGTCCCTGAAAATGAGTCTTTGCGTCTGGTTACACGGCCTTGATTGCTTGGCGGAGATGCAAAGAGCTGCTTCGGTTTCACTCTGCAATTAAGTGGAATGAAATCTAATGGTCTGTGTAGGAGTTCCCAAAAATCCTTGGCTGCAAGCGATAAAATCCCATCTGCTGTTTAACATCACTCGATGTCTTCAGTGTTTGTTTTTAAATAGAAGAAGCTAGGAGAAGGAATCATGGAAAGTGAGGCGAAAAATATGTGGATCTCTTCTGAGGCCTTTTTCATGTATATTTCACAAACATACAGTAAATAATGGCTGCTGCAGCACATCCTTGACTCTATAATGTGTTTAAGACCACACAGACAGTGCAGTGCGATTCATTAGAGGGAGCCGTGTGTCTGAGAGCTGTATGTTGTGTAATGTCTTGTGCTGAACATTTGGTCGACGCCTCGGTCTGTTATAACGTCTCTCGTGCTCTGCAGTTGCAGCAGTTGGTGCAGAGTCTGCAGCTGCAGCAGCAGAAGCCTCAGCCGTCTCTCCTGCAGGCGCTGGATGCCGGTCTGGTGGTTCAGCTGCAGGCCCTGACCGCTCAGCTCACAGCGGCAGCAGCCAACACACTCCCACTCGAGCAGAGAGTCTCCTCCTTCAACAAGGTGAAGAAAACACACAACATTCTATCAGTGTGATGTATAATTTTATTATATATATAATTATATCATGAGACATTTCCTCTGTAGCTTCTCTCTCTCACTACCCCACACACACACACAAACACACACACACACCCACACAGAGAGTTTTAACATTGTCCTGTTTTTCTCGCAGAAACTCTTGGGACAGTTTGACTTTGGCGGCGAGTCCGAACCCAGTGACGATTCTAAAAAGGACACGGCGGCACCTCAGTTGTATGTACTATTATAAAGTCGATCATCTTGTTCTTCTTCTGTGAGGATCCATGATGGCATGGAAGGAGAAGGAAGGACATATGAAGGAATTAAAACGGTCTATCCCTCTGTTTCAGGCCACTGGTTTCAGAGTCCATTAACAACTCCCTGTTCCATCAGTTGGCCGAGCAACTCCAGCAGCAGAACCTCGAACAGTTTCAAAAACAAATCCTAGAGCACCAACAGCATCAGCAGAAGGTAAAGGAGACTGAGGAGAAGTTATACAGCTACTTTTATACACCGTTTATTGTACAGCTTTAGAAACAAGCAACTTTTTTAAAGCAACGTTAAAATGAGGTTCTACTCCTACACGATGAGTCGGTGCTTCCTGTCTGAGGAATCTTAAGTTTTTTATTTTTTATTTCTTCAGTCCATCGGTCTGGAGAGCCAGGAGAGCATCTTCGGTCCCGAGAACTCGGCCCCTCCACCACAGAGCAACATCCAACCACAGCTCCAAGAACAGGAAAACAAACTGGACGATTCTATTGACAACCAACAACAGGCACGGAGAAATATATCAGTCACTACAGAGTGAAAAACGTTACTTTTAATAATTGTTCACTGTAGTAAATGGACGCTAACATGAAGCAAAAATACATGAGATGGTATAATCTTAGAAACAGTTACAGATGTCACTAATAACAGAATGATAGGACCTTTTTACACCTGGTCACTTCATGTGTTGTCTCTGATCCGATATCTATCTGATTTGTTAAAACTGTTCCATTTACATTAGGCCACATAAACGCGTCTCGGCGAATCGGATATCGATCCGATCTTTCTGCTCCCGCCCAAAACGCTAATATATTTTACCTCATTTCCGGGGTAATTGAAACAGAAAACACTTTGGTGTGTGTGGTTTTCAGAACGCGATCAAAAAGAAGACGAAAAAACTGGTTACGACGTTTATGTTACAAAAAACAGCGTTTACTGTTTGCTGCATTTTCGCTGGCAGCAGCAGCGCGTATTAAGACCCGACGAGACGCCTGAGTGAAAGATCACCTGAGTGACGTACTTCTGTTTGGGAGGAGTTTAGCGCTGATGTATGTGGCTTGAACAACCACATTCATTTACATCTGTCCAGTTTCATCTGAAATGCGTCCCAGACCACCTCCTGAAGTGGTTTGTACCATCGGATTTATATCCGTCTCCAAAACGTTTCGGTCCTGGTCTTTTTACCATCGGATAGCTATCGGATCACAGAAAACGCATGAAGTCACCAGGTGTAAAAAGGCCCTTAGAAACAATTACAGATGTCACTAATAACAGAATGAAAAAGAAAAAAGGTCTACATCTGACCTGGAGTGTTTTTGTGCTCGGTGCAGGACATGGACCTGGACGAGGGACAGGACACTGTAGATGAGGATATGTTTGAGTCGGATGAGAAGAAAACCAGCGGTACTCGTTCCAGAACACACTCTCGGTCTCGCTCCAGGTTAGACAAGTAGCCAGTTATAGTTATGTTATAATATGTTGCGTGACCGTCTCAGTGTACAGAAAAGATCATTTTTCTTCATACTGCAGGTCCCCGAAGAGGAGGAGGTCAAGGTCACGCTCAGGGTCTCGAAAGCGGAAACACCGAAAACGGTCACGCTCGCGGTCCAGAGAGAGAAAAAGGAAATCGTCTCGCTCCTACTCTAGTGAGCGACGTGCACGAGAGAGAGAAAAGGAGCGGCAGAAGAAAGGCCTTCCTCCCATTCGCTCCAGATTTCTCAGCGGTATGATCGAGGAACATGCTTACGATCAGACATAGACCTTTTTTTGTATTCTTATTTGTTTGTGATTTTTCTTTCAGTGTGTAGCACTACTTTGTGGGTGGGTCAAGTGGACAAGAAGGCCACACAGCAAGACCTTACCAACCTTTTTGAAGAGTTCGGCCAGATTGAATCCATCAACGTAAGCTGGCCTTTAGCTGCATTTATGATGTCATGTGTAGTTTTGTGTTTAAGCTTCTTGGACAAAAGAACAGAAACGTTTTACAGACCGGGTTATTCCTTGATAATAGTTTTTCTAATTGTGTGTTTTAGATGATTCCTCCTAGAGGATGTGCTTATATCTGTATGGTGCATCGACAGGACGCTTTTCGTGCACGACAGAAATTAAGCACCGGCTCGTACAAAATCGGGTCAAAGGTTATAAAGGTTCGGAACTTTACACAACCGTGCTGGTATATTCTCAGATCTGACTAGATCAGAAAGTGTGTTAAGGTCTTACATACTGATTGTGTGTGTGTGTGTGTGTGTGTGTGTGTGTGTGTGTGTGTGTGTGTGTGTAGATCGCCTGGGCGCTTAATAAGGGTGTGAAACAGGAATACAAGCAGTTCTGGGACGTAGATCTTGGAGTGACCTACATCCCCTGGGAGAAGGTCAAACTAGACGACCTGGACGGCTTTGCAGAAGGAGGAATGATTGACCAGGAAACAGTTAACGGTGGTAAGAAAATATGTTTAAATCATAAATAAAGCTGTATAGCAGTTGTGCTGAGATGTGTTCACCTGACCGCTACGTATTGCTTTGGCAGAATGGGAAGCTCAGAAGAATACAGAAACACCGAAGGAACCCCAGGTTCAGCCGGTGTCTGCTGAAAGCACCTCAGCCAGCACCTCACAGAATGAAACCTTCACGCAGCAGGTCACCATGATGCCTGTGCAGGTACAGACGTCTCTGTTCGTTATTATGACATCATTATTGTTGTACTATTATTCAAACTATGTGCAGTACATAAGCTTTACACATAACTGGTAACTGTTCTCTAGATCCCAGTGGCACAGACGGTCCCTGCGGTCGGCCTGGTCCCGCCCGCTTATCCTGTCACCATGACGATGCCTCCACCTGGCTACGGTCCCCCACCTCCCTTTCTCAGGGCAGGATTCAACGCTACGCAGCCTCCACCAGGTACAGCTGCTTTCACAGCCAGTTATCCACTGAACTGAATATGGGAAGCCCCAAAGTTTTACTGGTTTATTAATCGCTGTGTTCGTCTGTAGGTTTCATGGCCACTTCCAGCGTAGCTCCGTCTGCTGGTCTCGGTTCAGCACCAACACGTAAGTTCTGCCTCATGCGAAATCTCGAGTACGAGTGTTTGAAGCATAGTCATAAATGGGTCCAATTTGTTCCCTGACAGCACTGGTACAGCCTAATCAAGACAGCAACAAGGAGTCAACATTCGGAGCGATGCTCCCTCAGACGAGCACCATCCCAGCAAGCTTCATGCCCTCGGGAATGCCTGGAGCAGTGTTCAATCCTGTGGGAGCTCAAGCACAACAGGCCAGCAATGACAAGTCAACTGTATCTGGAGAGAGTTTAGACACACCTAATGAAATAACGCTACAGGGTCAGTAAGAGTCGAGTGGTGTGTGTTTTTTTGCTTGCTTATCATTGTTATACAATTCCTAAAACTTTGCTTTCTCTTAGTAAGTTTTTTTTTCTGTCTGTTACAGGAATGCAGAATGCAGTGCGTAGTGGGATGGGTTTACTAGGCATGCACCCTTCTGCATCTCTCTCTCACCCTCTCACCGGTCAGAGGATGCCCGGGCTGCTGCCTCTCGACTTGCGGCCAAACCTCCTTCAGGGAGCTGGGGCTCGTTTCCCTATGCTCATGCAGCAAGGCCTGGCGCAGCAAGCCAACAGCCTCCTGGACACCTCGCTTCAGGCCCGTGCACGAGCCCCTTTCCCTCCAATGGAGCACTTTAATCGTGCAGAGGGTCCCTTTGTGAGGGCCCCCAATCCTGCAGCTCCTCCACCAGACAACATGGACAAAGCTAATAATAATAATAATAATACACCGACTACTTCAGACGGTGGAGGCCAACAAGAGGGAGATCAGGATTATCGTTTCCCACCTCCTGAGAAACAGAGCACAGGCCTGCTGAGGACTCCTCCTCCTGAGATGAGGTCGGAACCCACGCCCGTGAGAACTCCACTGTTGGAGAGACCTCCTAGAGGAGGCATGCACTTGGAAGGCAGAGAGGGACTCGGGAGACGAGAGTCCATGCCAGGTCCCTTTAGAGCCGAGACGCGCTGGGGTGCAGCACGTGGGGACCTGGATGAACGAGATATAAGAGGAATGTCGGCAGGACCGCCGAAGAGCCTTCAGGATGATCGGGGAAATCCAAATTTCCAAAACCGTTTTGAGATGCGCGGCGCAGGAGCCATGGGTGGCGTAGGGCCAGGCTGGAATCGTGGAGGTGGACCCTTCAATGCGAACATGCACCAGGACTTTGATGATCGACGTCGACCCTGGGAGAGGCAGAAGGACCGTGATGACCGGGACTTCCGCAGGGACGTAAGCGACAACCGGCACAGGGAGCGAGAGGGAGAACGAGACCGCGAACGAGGTCGAGATCGGAATCGGGAGCGAGAGAGAGACCGAGACCGAGAACAGGGTAACGATAAGGAGAGAGACAGGGAACGAGCTGGCTGGGCGCCTCTTAATCCCCAACCTCAACCTCTCCTCCCTCTTCCCAGACCATCCCAACCACTACTGCCTCTGCCGACTCCTCTGCTAAACCTGCCTCCATCTCAGCCTGAGTCACATCCTAAACCTCTTCTACAGCACGAGCCACAACCCACAGGGAGACCAGCAGAACTGCAGCCGCCCCTGCAGTCGCAGCCTGAAAAAGAGGCCACAATTGGCCAAGAGAAGAAAGACAACTTTAGTGACAGTGACTCTAAACAGGAAACTGACCCAGAACCCACAAACAAGTTGTCTCACCCTTCCCCGTCCGCACCTACGGACGAGCCCCTAAACGAAACACAAGCTTCAGAAGCGTCCACTTCACCGCTCGTGGCTGCAGGCGGCGGACGGACCGTGCCGAAGGAAGAAGCCGAGACTGGGACTGAGCCTGAGCTAGTGAAAACGGACACTGAGGAAACATAATCGTCACTCAGTAGGTAAAAAGATTTTGTATAGTTGTCATCTCTGTACTTATTTCAAAACGGCATCCACAGGACCTGCTCAGTTCTGTCGCTCAGCAAAAAAAAGAAAGAAAAAAAAAAACGATCATGCCAGTTATGTACTCTTATCATAGAACGCTCACAATAGAGGATTTCACTGGTAGGTGATATTTTAATGTTTTATTTACATTTTTTTTCTTTCTTTTCTTTTTTTTTTCTTTTTCTTTTTTTTATGCAACCCCACTGTTTTAAAGCTAGGTTTTAAAATCCTTGGAATTTGCTTGCCAAAATGCCAAACTGTTGTGTAGCCGAACTGTAATCTGGGGAGGGTGGGGAGCTGTGACCTTCCTATGGAAGAGTTAAACGGATGCTGGCTCTTTTTTTTTTTTATCCCCTGAAGGATTGGATGCAGAATGTGAGAGAGGGGGAAAGGAAAAGGAACAAAAAAAAAAAAAAAAAAGCAGTCAAGGCCTGTTCTGTGTTTTTGTTTTTTCCAACCAGCGGCTACAGAGTTTAAAATGAATTAATGCCTTTGTGGTGTCCTAATGCTTGTTGTCTTTTAAGCAAATGATGCGTACAGCCAATACAGTGAGAACCGTAATGCCGTTTTAGTTGCTTTTGAAAAGAATCAAAAAAAACAAAAAAATTAAAAAATTTATTATGTACTATCCCCATCTTAAATGTCTGATTTTTCTTCATCACACTGCAGAGAATACATCGTCTCAGCCAGAAAAGGTCACAGAAGGCAACGGGATGTTAAGAGAACTCAAAAGAGTTTTAAATAAACATGCTTTATTGGTTAAAAATGCTTTAGGACTGTATTTTCTGTGACATGAACCATGTGAACACACTGAGCTGAATACGGACAGTTAGCGTAGGCTGAAACTGGACATAATTCCATGTAATGTGAAGCATAACTGATGAAGTAATGTCTTAATAAATGTCTTCAGGCTGCTGCTGCATCTGCTGTACACATACACACACACACACACACACACACACACACACAGCTACATGTGAACAAAAGTCTCCCAGTAGAACCAAACACAATCTACTCACCACTGTAGCTCTGTTGTTTTGTCAGAAGACTTTCTGGAGGCTTCAGTCAGTAACCTACAGAGACCTTCACAAAGCTGACTGGAGTAGCACACAAACTACCACTGAGCTGTGCATCGTTCTAGACTCGTTTCTCATCTGCAACTAACAATCTTCAGCCTTTCTATACTGTAAATCTGTCTACAAACACAACATCTGAAATAAGTGTGTATAAATATATATATATATAATCGAAGGAGAACGTGGTGTCCGACGCCTCCTGCTTGAAGTCCTCACGTTGTTACGAAGCTCCCCATTTTTTTTTTTTTTTACACCTTATAGAATTTGAACTCCTCTAAAATGAGACCCTACGTACGACTGCAGAACGATCAAACGGAAGCGCCGTGCACCCATCCCTCCGAATCTAGGCCAGCTTTCATCACTCGGTGCAGAGATCTTTCATCTTCATGCAGCGTAACTAACGGCGTGGACGCTGCGGTTACGCACGCGTCATAAGATACAAACAGGCCGAACACGATCGGGAATTTCTGCCTACTTAACTACACGTTTCCCAGAGGCGACTCTTGCGTATCGATACGCCTCGTGTAGGCTTCGCCAATTCTACGTTAGAGAGACTCTTCTGTAATTTTCCAACAGCTTCCTTATTGCCGGTGAACCGTTTCCTGCTAGCTATAAAACAATTCCCAAAAAGTGGCGATGTTTACGGTCACGGTGCTGTTTCACTTTGTATTCAAACTAAGAGGCGTCTGTTTTAAACTTGACGAGGAGGATAAACGTGTGTCGTCTTTAGACGTTTCGCTTTACGCGATCGACTAGAGACGGTTGACATTTACAGCATTTAGCAGATGCCTTTATCCAGAGTGGCTTACATTTTATCTCACTTTTAAACAACTGAGCAATTGAGGGTTAAGGGCTTTACTCAGGGGCCCTACAGTGGCAGCTGGGTGGACGTAGGACTCGAACTCACAACCTTCCGATTTGTAGCCCAACACCTTAACCACTAGGCTAAAATATCCCCTGATATGATACAAACAGATCTGATCCTCTCCACAGACTCCTAATGTGTCGGTGAGATGTTCCAGCCTGTTCTCTATAGGCAGCTCACAGCAGGAACCTGCTCGAAGCTGTTCCCAGACCCCACATGTACAGACTGAGAACACTCTCGTAGCTCGTTAGACGTGTTGCGAGTTAACTCGGGAGCTAATAAAACTCTTACAGGGTGAGCTATTAAAAGCCTGTGTGAGGCGGCGGTGCGCTGGTAATCATTTACACAGTCCAGCCACCACCGAGTTTACCTACTCGGCTGCTTCTAGGTTCTTACTGCCAACGGTTTATTTCCCTCATTAGGACAAGCTTGTGCTAGAAGGTTTAATTAATCTCACTGTTCCTAATATAAAGAGTCACAAGAAACATCCTGTTACAAAACCGTTCGATAAAGCTTAAGAACATCTACGATCTCATGAAGCTGGCTGAGATCCGGCGGAAAAACGTTAAAGACGTTATTAAGGAGAAAGTTCAAGCTGAGCGGTGCTGAGGAGGTGAGAGGGCAGGACAGAATAAAGGGCTAAAGAAAGTGCTGCCGCGTCACACTCTCTAGATAGCGAGGAAGCGAGAACGTTGCATCCCACGTTGCATCACCATCATCAACAGCAATGTGACCATGATGGATGTTTTTCATTATGAAATAAATTTTGGTTACACTAAAGATTAAATATTCAAACTGTTCAGGATCTGATGACCTTCTGAGGTGATGTTCTGAGTTTGTCCACTAGAGGTCACACACGCGTCTCTCCTGGTGTCAGTCCGGTGTCGGTCCACGGGGCTCGGCACTTCCTTGTGATATTTATGTGAAACATGAAGCCTGAAGGCATCTGGATGAAAATGCTCCTGTGTTAAAGTGCCTCAGATGATCTCAGGATCTCCAAGTCGTCGCTTTACCGTGTTAAATATAGCTTCTGTTTAAGACCTCAGCCAACTGTGTGATTAAGTGCTTTATTGCTACCTTTTGGCTCTGGTGTGTTCACACCCAACGTTTCTGCATCCAAAGGAATTAAAAATTACACATTTTCTCTTATCGAGTTGAGCAGAAGGCAGGAATAAAAACCAGCTTGGACGAAGAGAAGCGAGAGAAATGATGATGCGGCTCGACCTTGTTTTAATCTCAGATACTGTAAAATAAATAAAATAAAATAAAAAGCATCCTGTGGATCGACTCAGTAATATTCCACAAAGATTTAACTGATTTAAATTGTTCGCTCTGTCACTCACAGTCCTGCTGCTAACATCAGACATTCATTCCTGTTTGATTTCGTGCGTCTCTTTGTCTGATTTGCCCCAGGGCAGGGTGACTGAGGGCAGGAAGCTGCTCTGCGGGGGGTCAGGGGTCAGCTGGACGGGGCTTCAATATGACACCAGAGCGGCTTTAACGAGCAATCTGCATTTCACAAAGAGCTCAGGAACGTCGCAGCAGGGACGCTCATCTAATCACATTAAACAAAAAAAAACTGAATATTTTCTAGCTGTCGCAGATCGAAGAATCAGCACAAAGCCGTGACACCGGACGACAGATAGGAAACGTTTAGGAGATAAAAAACTCTACAGGCTTTAATGACTCGTATCAGCCGCTTCGTTTCATTCTCTCTGTCTTATTTTTCTTTTTGTACGTCCGTAACGTAAGTGGAACAAACACCGACTCGTTCTTCAGCTTTATTTGAAAGTCTTTATAAAAAAGCTTCGACCCGTTCGTAGGGATTCGAATTCGGTGTCTTATCACAGAGATGATTTTGACTCGGCAATAAAAATTCATTCGTTCGAATCGACTCTGAGTCAAATTTACACGCTGTTTTTTTTATAGTCTAGATAAAGCTCAAGATCATTTTTATGAAATCTTTCTCTACATTTTTAACTAACAAAACAGTTTGATTTTGCATTTAAACGTGAAATGTTTTTCAGTCACTAAGCCAGAAAGTGCAACAAACATTCCATAACAAACACTAAATGACTCCCAGCTTTAACGTTGTGGCACCTTTTTGCTTTCCGTTAAAGATTTGTTACTGTTTACGCTGATATTTGAAAGTCCTGTTTAAACCCGACACGTGAGTCAACTCTCTAAAACGGCACCACAGTCCACAAGCTTGTGCTGAAGCTTTAGATCAGATCACTCGCTCCTTCAGGTATTTAACACCTGCTTCTACACCGTGACTCACCTCCGAGCTCCGTCGCTCTCACGCTGCTAAAACACAAGTACCGCCTTCTGCCCTGAGGCTTGACATCATTTCCTGTTTGTTTTCAGACACTGAAATGCTTTCATTAAGTATGTAACATGCCTTAAACATTCTGGACACACACACACACACACACACACACACACACACACACAGTCTAGATGTTTGCTCCAGTGTGACTCCTGTGAGAGAGAAACTGTTAAGATCCTTTACAACTAGAAAGCTGTGTTGATAATGAAAGACATTTTTGTTTCCTTTGTGGTTTCCATGTTTTGCTGCTGTGGACCGTTACCATGGCAATCTACACATCCTGGAGCGTTTTATTCTCCTTGTATCTCAGCAGCTTACGTTACAGCAGCTATAAACGCTCGTTTCCTCACCAGCTTCTCTTTTAATCTCTCAGTGTTAAACTGAGGTTTTTTTTTTTTTTGTCTTAACGCACAAACGTCTCTGTCCTGAAGAGACTCTGACTGTTTACAGAAAACACAGAGATTGGAGACTCCTTCCAGACATTAAATAAACATCTCCTCCCTCTTTAACACTCAGACGAGATTTAATCCTTTACGTGGATTATTTACAATCGTGTGAACGATCCGTTAACGGATTAAAGGAGGAAATCTGACGTTCCTGGTGTAGACGAAGTTACAGAAATAGATTAGACGTGTGTGTGTGTGTGTGTGTGTGTGTGTGTGTGAACTGTTTAAATCCACAACATAAACCAGTTTCTGACCGTTTGCTCCACGTTAAGGAGCCCGTAGTGAGATCTGACTTGTCAGCCGTGACATTTAACCGTGTCTCGGTCTTCTCCTCCCCTGTGGCTGCTCCAATCTGCTCAGTCAGTTTGCTGCATCAATATTCCCCACTTACTGGATTTAATTATTCAACATCATGTTTATTAATGACAGCAGACATCTGTAGTCTCTTCGACTCCGTCACCCTGAGCAGACCAGCCAGAGATTAAAGACTGAAGTGTGAAAATCTGACGAGGCTCCGGCTCTCCGTTCGCTCACCGAGCCTCGGTCCTGTAGGAGAGCTGAGACAGGAAGTGACATCGGGCATCAGGGCGGGGCTACGCTCTCACGCCGTTATATAGCGGACGGCGCCGATACAAGATCGAGATTAGTTTATTTATATTTTTATTAACGGTGCCTGTCGGAGGTGGGCGCGGCCTGGAGGAGCTGAGACACGACACGTCACAGCACCTACAGGATGACTGTAGAGCACGTAGACGTTAATCGTCTGAGAAATGAAAAAACTGCTGGATTGTTTAGAGACAAAGTGTCAGGGATTTATATAAGGAGTGTGTGTGTGATTATTCAGGGTCTTCTCTCTGTTTACTACGAGGAGAGGAACACAGTGAGACGGAGTGTATCAGGGGGGGCTGAGGCAGCATGGTGCTCTCTGTGTCTCTGTGTCTCTTCTCATTCATTCTCTCTCTCATTCTCTCTCTCTGTCTCTCTCTTCTTATTCTCTCTCTCTATTTCTCTCTGTCTCACTCACTCTCTCTCTGTCTCTCTCTCTCTCTCTCTCTCTCTCTCCCTCTTTCTCCTCTGTCTCTCTCTCTCTCTTCTCATTCTCTCTGTCTCTCTCCTTACTCTCTCTCTCTCTCTCTCAGTCTCTCTTTCTCTCTCTCTCTCTCTCTCCTCATTCTCTCTTCTCATTTTCTCTCTCTCTCTCTCTCTGTCTCTCTCTCGTCTTATTCTCTCTCTCTCTCTCTCTCTCCTCATTCTCTCTCCTCATTCTCTCTTCTCATTCTCTCTCTCATTCTCTCTCTCATTCTCTCTCACACTCTCTCTCTCTTCTTATTCTCTCTCTCTCTCTCTCTCTGTCTCACTCTCTCTCTGTCTCTCTCTCTCTTTCTCCTCTGTCTCTCTCTCTCCTCATTCTCTGTTCTCATTCTCTCTCTCATTCTCTCTCTCTGTCTCTCTCTCTTCTTATTCTCTCTCTCTCTCTCTCTCTCTCTCTCTCTCTCTCTCCTCATTCTCTATCTCATTCTCTCTCTCTGTGTCTCTCTCTTTCTGCCACAGGGATGAGTGTAGATGAGGCTCGTCTTATCGATCAGGAGCGGCTCATGCATGATGAACATGAGTGGTCTTTCTCCAGCCTTCCTCCCACTTCATTTCACACATTTACACACACACACACACACACACACACACACACACACACACTCGTCCCTGGACAGCAGTAGTGAAAATGAGAAACAGAACCTGGCTCACAGCCACGACGGCTCAGAGAGCTCCGTCCCAAAGGCACAATCTTACAGAGAATTGGAGCGCGTTCTCTGCTGCAGACCTTTGAGAACGTTGTGTGTGATAGTGATGGAGAGCAGCACACGAGCATGTCACACAGCTGTGTTAAGCATGACAGATGTGTGTGAGATGGTGATGATGCTGGACCACCCGGATTTGATTGGCTGTGTGTGTGAGGTGCCAGGGTGGTCTACGTCTCTCTCGGAGTGACACTACTGTATCTCCACACACACTGCATAGTTTACCCCCCACACACACACCCCCACACCCCCACACAGGAGTGAGGAATGTGTGTAATCTAACCATACATATACACACAAATGTGTGTTAAAGGTACACAAGAATCATCCATCGAGCTCCACTTCTCGACAGAGTTTTGTCTCAGCTCCGGTTCCATACACAGACAGCGCGGGTGTGAGATGTGGAAGAAAGCCGACCGTATTCGATACGTCCTGCTACAAAATACCCAAAATTCTATTTGCTGATGTAAACTTAATCCCCACGTCACACCTGGTATTCATTTAGAAAATAAACCTCGGTGTGTTCGTTACTTTAATTACATCACTTCAGCTGGAATTTATATTCTGCAGCATGTCCCAGAGCATCGCTGGATCTCAGGCGTCGTGTTCACACGTGAAGAAGCTCTGCAGGATTTTATTTACAAGTTTCACATAGTGTTAAAACTGCTGGAAAGGATGAGAAGGTCTAGTAGAATTAGGTCTAGAGGTTTAGTAGAATTAACGGCTTCGTTGTGTAAATTCCTGTGTGTTTGGAATACAAACTAACGCTAAAATGAGCTTCAGCAAATCAACAAAAATGATTGTTTAGTAAATTTCACCACGTTACTGGACGTTTATCACAGTTTATCCTGCGGTGCTGTTACATCCCTGTACGTTTATAGGAACACTTTCGTTCTAATCCGTTATCGTTACTATGGCAACACACAGGGATTTGTACGTTGATGTGGAACGAGTCTCTAGTGTCTGTGTCGGTTTTGTCTTATTAACATGGAGAGAAGCAGAGATCCTGGTGATGGAGTGAAGCTTATAGCTGCTGTAATGTAAGTGTGAACAGGAACTAGTTTGTTCAACCAAATAGGTCATCGACGGCAAATTCTGATTCTCCAACATCTGATTCTTTTAGTTGCCGTGGAGATGCTGCCATCAGTCATTGTGAGAACACGCCCAGTAGTTCTTTTGTGGATTTTTGATAGAATCTAATCTAATCTAATCTATATTTCTACCAGAGGTGGGAATAAGTCACACATGTGCAAGTCACTAGTAAGTCTCAAGTCATGAATGTCAAGTCTTAAGTCAAGTCATATGACTCGAGTCCCCCATCTCTGATTTCTAGCACTGTTGCATGCTTTTTAATGCGTTCTTGTATTAATCCGATTTATGTTGACGTTTTGCCTCACACCTCCAGGGTTGGGGGTTCGATTCCCACCTCCACCTTGTGTGTGTGGAGTTTGCATGTTCTCCCCGTGCCTCGGGGGTTTCCTCCGGGTACTCCGGTTTCCTCCCCCGGTCCAAAGACATGCATGGTAGGTTGATTGGCATCTCTGGAAAATTGTCCGTAGTGTGTGATTGCGTGAGTGAATGAGTGTGTGTGTGTGTGCCCTGTGATGGGTTGGCACTCCGTCCAGGGTGTATCCTGCCTTGATGCCCGATGACACCTGAGATAGGCACAGACTCCCCGTGACCCGAGGTAGTTCAGATAAGCGGTAGAAGATGAATGAATGAATGAATTATGACGTTTGAAATGATTATTTTGACCTCGTGTGTATACAGTAAATACAGAGCAGTGACTAACTCTACGCTGATAAACACACACTCGTAGCTCGGCTTAGACACCGAATTGTTTGTTTTTTGTGGATTGCGAGCGAATGCGCTGCAGGATCGTGTTGCAGCAGGTGCTACTCGGCCGTTACTTTAATCATTCTGACCCCAAACAAATATTGGTGTTAACACAGCAACGGCTAACGACTCGGCAGCACGAAAATGTGATCGTTCGTTCATACAGGAACACAAAGGAAGTCGCACGGCCACGAGGTGAAGCAGCAAATCACATGAAACCTGAGACATCATACGCCTTCTAAACACACCGTGCAGCTCAGTCTAAAAGTTTACACACCCTCAGGGCAAAGTGAAGACATTCATAGCATTGTGCTTTGTGTAGCGTTTCACTTCATCATCGCCGCCGTCGTCTTCAGTAACACCATCTACACCTGAAGCCTGAAAGCAAAATCTTTTCCAAATTGTTGTCGTTCTTTTTGTCTTCTCGTACTTCGCTTTTGTGTAAACAAATAGACACGTGTTCCTGTTGTCCTTCAGTCAGAAAACGTGGGGTGTGCAAATTTTTGTGCTCTAGTTACACTTTGTCCAGATCCTTTATCTCTGCATGAGGTTTTTCTTGTGAGCCTCGATAAATAGAAGCTCCAGGGATCCTGGTTTGATCCTGACCTCTATTTGGAGTTTCACCTTGTCTCTGTGAGGTTCTCCGGGTTCCTTTTACCTCCCAGAACCATCCCAGGGGACGAGGTGGCTTGGTTACAGAAGATGAGTGATGAACTGGTAGTACGTGTATGAGCAGAAGATGACTTGCTGAAGCGAATCTCTCATGTACACTCTGCTCGTCTGGCTTCTGTATTTTGAAGTCCTTCTTTGTCCTTATGATCCTTTTTTTTTTCTCATATCAAGACCATTTCTTATTTTTTTCCTTTACTCCCTTCTATTGTAACCACCATTGATTTTTCTTTAGCATTGTTAGCATCAGGAGAAGGTTGGACGTACAAGGTTGGACGTCTCTTAAAGACACGTTTCCTTTAATTACACGTGACCCAAAAAACATGTCAGGAGAAATGTTTCTTAGAATTAATTCACCTCTGTTCAAGTTCATTAGCAACCATCACTGTAGAAGCACAGTGTAGAGAAACAGGAGAAGTGTGAAATTAGATAGCTTTTATTTCACATTACACACACACACACACACACACACTTGTCTCTTGCTATTTGTACTTTATCACAGTAAATTACAGGCATTGTTTTGGTGTTAATATTTAGATTGTGAGGTAAAAAAAAGCAAGCCATGGTGTACGACAACAACATTCTCCACCTGTCACATGACACAATCGCTACGGCGACCCTATTTCCATGCCTATTAGAGCAAATTAAATGAGAACGCTAGTAGCAAATGACACACAGCGATGCTCGTTTTTTTATTCGGCGAGTTAACGCGCACCGTGGTCATGTTCTCAGTGAAGCGACACATGTCCTGAACACGTCCTGCGTGTCTTCTCGTCACGGCTGCATTGTCTCAGGATTGAGGAGGAAGGTTGCAGGATGTCATTCAGAGTCGATTGCACATAATTGGATACCGGCCCAGCGGCTGCTCCCAGAGCTGCCACACAGGACAGGGCTTTACAATAGACCAAAGAGCCTGAAGGGTGAATTTCACACCCCCAACACACACACACACACACACACATTGTTCATATACTCAGCAATGCTAGCTGTCTTCTCCTAGCGTTTAATTTTATTTGTGGTCACTAACAAGCTGTGCAACACTTCACCCCAGGGAAAGTGCATTATGGGTATTCTGTATCACATACAGTACATGAATTAATTTTGATGTGCCACGTTTTTCCAAAATGGCTACGATGTGCAAAATTTCCAGAATAACGCATGTAGCGAATAAGATGCGGCTTGTCGTTTTATATACCGTTTAGATGAATCTATGTTCGATATTAAAATAGACTATTTATGCACCTTTATACTCATCATCTCTTTTGTTCAACACTCAGCTAGCTTAAGGTAGTAATAAGTCAGATAAGTGTCTTGTTTACGTTTCAGCATCAGCGTTACCGTAGTTTTTAGCGATCCTGTGACTTTGCTCTTCTCCTATTGGTGGATTTTAGACAAGCATCTTAACTGTCTGTGATCAGTGTGACGCTAAAGCAGACGAAATCTTTTATGACGTGTGATTATTGTCTGCGACGACTGTAAATCTGTCTTAACATTAGCTATGATAGATAATCACAGCATGCAGGCTCTGTGTGAATCTTCATCATCATCCTCATCCTCATAGTTTGACTTCATGTGTCAGATATAAACAAAAAATAATAAATGTCATCTTTGTGCTTCCATAATATATAGAAATCTGATCCAAATACCAACCATCATAATCAGACTCGGATCCGATTAGTTTAAACGTATTAGGTTCAGGTGTATTTACATATTTATAAATATTCATTATGTTATTTGTATCACACACACAATCACTAACACGCGCCTCGTCCCTATTTGGCGTTTCTTTACTTATACGCTAATGAGCGTTGAAAATGCTTCCTTCTGATTGGCTGACGGAGCTGTCTATCATTTGTGGGCGGAGTTAGAGCCGTACAGCGCGTGGTGTGTGTGTGTGCGCGAGCTCGTGCGCTGTGTTTAAGCCTCCTGAGAGAAATGAGAGAAACTTCGGACGTTTTAAGGAAAATATCGCCGAAATACTTCATTAATTTATTGTAATTGTCGCACCGGAGCTGCGTTCGGTGAGTAAAGTTATTTGTTTAGTGAATCTGTGAGGATTAAAACTGAAGTAATTAGAGTTAAAAACACAACAGACTTTTAAAGTACTTATTATTTTATTGGTTATTATTTACCTCATCAGTGCTTTAGTACACGGTCCGATACATGAACCGGTATTAAAGTAAAGAGTTTTAATGAAACGGTATTTTGCTTGTGGTGAATTGTGTCCTGTGCTTTGTTATCTTTAACCCCGTGTGTGCGCGCGCTCGCGCGTTCGTGTGTGTGTGTTCGAATGCGCGTTCGTGTGCGTGTGTGCGCGCTCGTTCGTGTGTGTTCGAACGCGCTTTCGTGTGCGTGTGTGCGCGCGTTCGTGTTCTTCTTGATGAAAGCTTTATAGTTTCCTGTCTCTTTCTGCAGACAGAT
>NC_083469.1:26964579-26967079 GCF_030014155.1 Tachysurus vachellii
AACGATTAATTCTGAGATTCAAATCTAATCGCGTCCTTTCACGTCACGTCTCAGCCTCGTCTCACGTGACCCCCGAGAGAAAACGAAGATTAAAGAGACGTGTTCGAACAGCAGGCCGTCTCTCAGCTCAGCTCCCGGCTTTCACGTGTTCGATCGAATGATCTTATGTTGTTCCCTTTTTGTTCTTCATCATCATCATCTTCACCATCATCATCATCATCATCATTTTATTCAGTTGAACTCCTGAAGCTTCATACGGAGTTGTTTTATTTGTCTGAGTCTATTCGAGTGTCGGTTATTCGGTCAGAACAAGTCTGAACGTAACACATCGACCTCATCGCTCACGTCTAAACTCTCTGCACCGAGAGCGTTTTGTGAAGAGGAACAAATAAACATCTCACGTGAAGGTGCACGCTGTAACCATGACGACACTCTGACCAGTCCTAGATAGTACCGGCTAAAGAATTTGAGCCTCTCGTGAGTCCCGACGGCGTCCCGGAAACACACGTTAATATTTTTAGGAATGATTTTCCAGTCAGTGTGTTTTACATGTGTGTGTGTGTTTGCTCACTGAGGAGACTCGCATTGTTCTCCATGTCGGATTTTACAAAACTGTTTCTCTGAATTTTACTTTTGTAATTTAGCTATAGCTGAAAGTCTAAATGTGTAAACCGTGGTTTAAAGGTTTAAACACTGAGACTGTGAGACGCATCACTGGTCACTGTAAT
Source organism: Tachysurus vachellii (assembly GCF_030014155.1). Taxonomy (NCBI): domain Eukaryota; kingdom Metazoa; phylum Chordata; class Actinopteri; order Siluriformes; family Bagridae; genus Tachysurus; species Tachysurus vachellii. The sequence continues at coordinate 26,965,308 of NC_083469.1, forward strand.
GTAAATAATCATCAAGTGCATGTTTTATTTGTGCTGTGGGTAAAGGGACGATCGACAGTCAAACTGATCACTAGTCAAAGCCATGATTGATGGGGTTGAGTCCAGCTGTCTCTCTCTCTCACACACACACACACACACACACACACACACACACACACACACACACACAGATGGGTCTGAGATCCTGAATCACTCTCGTGACTCGTTGAGGAAGCTCTGCTCATTTTCTCCATGACTGAGGAATCTCCTTAAACACCTCACTGACCCCAGACACATTCATATCACCCCGTGACCTCACGCTTGCGTCTTCCGTCCAGCAGCGGCGTCCCTCACATCTTTGGTCCAGCAGGGCTCGTTAAAAACAACGAGCGCTAATTAAAGCAGCAGAAATCCCCTGATGCTCCACATATCAGAACATCAGAACCAGCAGGCGTCTCAGGCACGACGCTAAAAATAACTTCAGCGTGATAATTAGACGCTTCAGCCCCCGAGATAAATGACTAAACTCGGAGGACACGCTGGAGAGATTTCCTGTTCGCAGCAGGGGTAATGGAACGATTTCAGGAGCAGCGAGTACAAAGGAATATCTGGAAAATACTGGTTATTAACGCTGCTTTGCGATTGGACGAGTCAAAAAAAGTGATGTTTCATCGTGCAGATCAGTCGCCTCATTGAAACGTGTCCTAGTCTTTATTCCTTAATCTTTTTTTACTCTCTTACTTATCGTCCGTTCAGACTTTTATCGGTTGAACGAACCAAAGCAAACATATTTGCAAAGCTTTTGTATCGGTGATAAGAACGACCTTTATTTTCCACAGAAACGCACGTCGCCTTCCTTTCACAGCGAATATCTGCAGTCGGATTGAAACAGATGGCGAGGCTGCACAGACACGCTGAGGCGAGGCGACCGTCGTGGTCGTACAGATAACACAAAAATGGGATTGTATGAAAAACTGAGTGAGCTGTTTGTGAAACGCTGACAGAAATAAAATGCTCTGGAAAATTCCACTCGTGTGACCGCCTCGTCACGTCGGCCCAACAAAAGGCCTGTAGTGTGAGGCGTGGTGGGATAGCGCTGACCCGTGACCGCTAACTCTCTAACCGTTAGAGCTTGCTCGAGCCCAGACCTCATGAGAAACTGCTGGAGGAAACGTTTCACTGGAAATAGTGTTAATTACTCTGACGGGAACGTCAGCAGTGGAAACGTGGCTGTCTCAGGCGCATCATTAACACCGGCAACGGATTAGAAAAAGCTTCTCCGGTGACGAGCCGTGAATAGCCAGGGACGAGGATTAGGGTTCGAACCTTCCATCAGACTGCAGCTTTACACAGAGATCTGTAGAGTGAATCAGAATCAAGAATAGAACAGTAATTACATTAGGTATTAATTAGTGTTCATTCTGACACACAAATGCTTTGTTTCTGTAAACCTAGATATTTAATTTACGAAGTGAAGATGATGATAATGATATTATTATTATTATTATTATTATTATTATTATTATTGTTATTATTGTTAAAGCATTTCAGTATCTGTGTATTTCTTCATTTACGTTTGAACGGCATCCTGTTCTGTTTCTTCTGCTCGATCGAGCGGCGAGCAGGTAAAACGCACACACGCGAGGAAGCGTACGTGTGAACGCGGGCGTGTAAGTGGGTCAGCGTGGAGTACAGTAGGTTAACGTTTCACGCTGCCGAGCGCTCGTCTGGCTACGATTCATCACCTCCATTAACTCGACACCTGATCGGCTCTGGGTTTGTTTAAAGGATGT
>NC_083469.1:26972079-26977079 GCF_030014155.1 Tachysurus vachellii
AAAACCATCATTAACATCTAAACAGAAAAAACAAGGTTTCAGTGGGCTAAAGACAGACGATCTTGGACTGTGGATGACTGGATGAGAGTTATATTCAGTGAGGAATCACCAATCTGCATTGGGCAGGCTGATGATGCTGGAACTTTTGTTTGGTGCCGTTCCAATGAAACGTCTTCTAAAGACGACTGCCTGAAGAAAACATGCACATTTCCACAATCATTAATGATATGAGGTTGTATGTCAGGTAAAGGTGTGTGAGAGATGACAGTCATTACATCTTCTATAAATGCACAAGATTATGTTGAGATTTTGGACACTTTTCTTATTCCATCAATTGAAAGGATGTTTGGTGATGGTACAGTAGCATCATTCTTCAGGATGATAATGCATCGTGCCATAGGGCAAAATCTGTGAAAACATTCCTACAGGAAAGACATATAATGTCAATGACATGGCCTGCAAATAGTCCGGACCTCAATCCAATTGAAAATCTGTGGTGGAAATTAAAGAAAATGGTCCAGGACAAGGCTCCAACCTGCAAAGCTGATCTGGTAACTGCAATAAGACAAAGCTGGAGACAGATTGATGAAGTTTACTGTTTGTCATTAGTTAAATCCAGGCCTCAGAGAATTCAAGCTGTTATAAAAGCCAGAGGTGGTGCAACAAAGTACTAGTAGTGTTTTTATTTGGTGATTCCATATCATTTTCCTCCGTTTGATCTGTAAAAAGGGGGCACGTTGGCTTAGTGGTTATCACGTTCGCCTCACACCTCCAGGGTTGGGGGTTCGATTCCCACCTCTGCCTTGTGTGTGTGGAGTTTGCATGTTCTCCCCGTGCCTCGGGGGTTTCCTCCGGGTACTCCGGTTTCCTCCCCCGGTCCAAAGACATGCATGGTAGGTTGATTGGCATCTCTGGAAAATTGTCCGTAGTGTGTGATTGCGTGAGTGAATGAGAGTGTGTGTGTGTGTGTGTGTGTGATGGGTTGGCACTCCGTCCAGGGTGTATCCTGCCTTGATGCCCGATGACGCCTGAGATAGGCACAGGCTCCCCGTGACCCGAGGTAGTTCGGATAAGCGGTAGAAGATGAATGAATGACTGATCTGTAAAAACAGTTGTAATTGACTATAGTTATCTTTCTTTGTTTTTTTTTGTTTTGTTTTTTTTATAAAGTGTTTTATGCAGCCAAAAGTTTGGATTGTTGAGTGAAATTTGTTTTGTGGCATGTGTGTGTGTGTGTGCTTTTTTTTTCTTTTCTACACAAACATTTGAATGAACATCCTCTGAGAGGGGTGATTCCATACTTTTTGCCAGGGGTTGTATAACATAAGATACATAAAATTAGTTAGCAGATGTTCTTATAACTTTACAGCTCGTCATTTCCAAGAAACTCAAATCTGTCTGTGAACGTTCTGATCTAAAGTTCTGATCTAAAGTTCTGATCTAAAGTTCTGATCTAAAGTTCTGATCTAAAGTTCACGCCTCGACACTTATTGGTTCGTCACATCTGTTAAACTCCTTCTGGAAGTTTTTGATCTAAATGTGTTTGTGTTTATGTTGTTTTTCTTCTCGTCCCTCCTGTGAGGACACGAGTGGTGAGGTGTCCGAGGAGGCTGTTCTGCACCATCTGTTGGATATGTTGAGTCACGTAAAGCCAGACACACATGTTAAATGTGTTAACCTGTGACCTCATTACACACACACATGCACAAACACACACACACACACACACACACACACACACACAACAACAAGGATCTGATCCATTTCTGTTAACTATCAGGAATGTTGTGTTATCTGTATCCATTTGTGATGATGACTGAGATTTAGAGATTTGTATGGTGTTGGTTTTGTGTGTGTGTGTGTGTGTGTGTGTGTGTGTGTGAACCACTTTGACGACACCACGGCAACAAAAACAAGATGTGTGAAAGCATCTGTGGAGATGTTAAGCATTTTGTCGAGCTTTAAAACAACGTGTAGAAGTGCAAATGTTCGTGAGGTGCTGGGTCTAGCAGGTGTGTGTGTGTGTGTGTGCGTGTGTATACAAGTGTAAAAACACTCATTCCTGAGTAAATATGAAGTGTGTGTGCACTCAGTGTGCCCTGACCTTGAAGAGAAGTGCAGTGTCAGCGCTTTTCTCTCTGCCAGGTTCTACCCTTTACAGTAACAGTGTTCACAGCTCTGCTCATCCGTGTGTGTGTCTGAGTTCCTCATCATGTCCCTGTCCATCTAGATCCTCTGCTCCTCACTCTGCTCCTCACTCTGCTCCTCCAGCATCTCTCACTGTGAATACTTTCAGAAGAACAAAAATTGTTCCTAAATTGTTTTATCCACCTTCCTTAATTAGCTGATGTGTCTGTGTGTATGAGAGAGTGTGTGTGTCTGTATGTATGTGTGTGTATATGTATGTGTGTGTGCGTAACAATAAACAATAATGCGCATCATTGCGCATTACTCACACGTTGATTACTTTCCTGTAACGAGGCGTCCTGGAGACATCGAGTCTCGTACGTTGCACTCGGTGTCTAAACAGAGCTTTAATCACCTGAGGCTCTGCAGCACACACTCTGATAGAGGTCCGGGCTCAAATAGTGTTTTTCACACACACACACACACACACACACACACACGGCTCATGTTCTAAAAGATGATTAAAGACTTTATGGTGGTTAAACAGACGCAGCTGACTCATCACCGCTTCTCATTGTGATGAGTTTCTGATGTTTGGAGACTGAAGAAGTTTAACTCACTAAAGCGGCTCAAAGCCGTTACTCAACGCTCACAGCCTTGCTTTTTTTTTTTCTGAAACTAAATTCCCATGTTGTTGTTGTTGTGTTTTCTGTGGGACATCAGCAAATCTGTAAACCTACAAAAAAAATCAGCTGAGGCAGCACTTCTGTCCCGAGCAATGAGGAAAAATAAATTGATTCCTGACTCAATTCAATTAAGGCGTTAGGTGTGTCTCTGGCCACGCCCACTTCTTTCAGAAACGCAGAAGGTTGATGATCAGACCAAATGCAGAAGGTTCACGATCATTATTGTTTGATGGCTACAAACCTCCAAAAAGGAAATAACTCTGCTGTGTGAAATGGAGCTAGAGATGATGATGATGATGATGATGATATCATTGTATTGTGGTTTAATATCATTGTGATGATAATCTGTACTGTAACAAGGAGCTGACATTTTAAAAGTATTTCAATATGAATTGTGGACAAAATGAAGTTTTAAATTTATTGCATTATTGCCCAAGAATACTGTGTGTGTGTGTGTGTGTGTGTGTGTGTGTGTGTGTGTGTGTGTGTGTGTGTTTCACCGACTCTGACCTCTGTTGTCCTTCACCGGTCAGATTTGTGTGACGGATGAAGCGTCTGATCTCTAATCCATCTCTTAGCCCCACAGCGGCTCGTCTCCGGCACTGACAGATTGCAGGGGAGCTGTAACAAGACAGGTCGAGTCAGTCTTATTCAATTTAAGACTAGATAACTTCGTTTAGACCAAACCCCCCCAACACCAACACACACACACACACACACACACACACACACACGGAGGGTGTTACAGATGGGCAGAACAGACGGTCTCTAAACTAACAGCGTGTTAACGTTTAACTCCTGCTGTTTCTCTCGCCCGTCCACTTCCCGTTTTTATCTTACTACAGCTGTATAAATACGATTGTGATGTCACTCAGTGACTTTGAACCAATCACATCTGATATGCAAATCACCAGAGGACGACAAAATGACAATCAGAATTGACTGAAAGAATAAAACGGAGGTTCGTTGCTGGATTTTACTCTAAAATGGGTTAGAATAGATTTTTTTCCTCCACTTGTCCCCTTATTTGATTATTTATTAAGTTATTTATAATGTTTAGATATATAAATATAATATTTTTATATGCATTCTGTTCTTATTACGTGTGCTGCATGTTTATAGCTTCAGGAAGGACAATAGCTCCAGATTTAGCTGTTATTAAACCCCCTGAATAAGCACAGGTTGTGTTGAGGCTCGTCTCGGTAACAGGATCCATGTGTGTTTGCTGTGTCTGCGTTATGAGAGCGGTTTATTCCACAGCTCACACGACCGTGATGTTATTAGCTGAGGTAGTGTTGATGGATTTATTTAGCTCTTACTCGCTTATGAAAGCAGCATTCATCTGAAGTCGCTGGCGGTCGCTTGGAATCGTAACGACGACGTTTATAGATCATCGAGGGAAATGTCTGAAAAACCTCCCTCAGGAGGCATCATTATTATTATTATTATTATTATTATTATTATTATTATTATTATCTTGTCCAGTGAGCAGCAGGACACTTCAGTGTTTCTAGAAACGCGATCGCAAGCTTACAAAGTGTTAGCGATGTAATGTAGCGACGGCGCACAGCGAGTTAGTTAAACTAGTTAAGTAGTTAAGGGAACTAAAATGCTGCTGATCTTCATACAGAGATTCTACATTGGTCTGGATATGAATGGGGTTATGTGTAAATCGTTAGCATGAGCTTTTAAAAATGCTAAACGCCATATATTTGGAAAAGTGTCCGTAGCTGAGGGTGTAAAGTTCTACATAAGAAGACTTGCTAAGGTGAACCTCATCTCCTGGACTTTGAATCTTATCATTTGTGATGAGTTCATCATTATGGTCCACCTCTGAGACCAAACGGACTTTTTATGGACTTTTGGTTTGTGACGGCTCGTCCTGGAGAGCTGACGTTTCCTGATTAAAATGATAAGAGCTCACTGAAGTGAAGACAAATGAAGAACTCCGGTAATTAAACGCTGAGACGACTCTTTTGTGATCATAGAGAAATCACCACCAGTTTTATCTTCGTTAACAGAAATAGAAACCGGCACATTTCGGTTTCTGCTCTAAAGACACAGTGATTTTACTGTTGTTCTGAGAAGCTTTGATGGTGCATCAGGAGACAGAGTTCCTGCCTGTAATTGGCTGTAAACCGTATCTTCTCAACACAATGGCTGTTGTTCCTCAGCTTTGTGCAGAAC
>NC_083469.1:26982079-26989579 GCF_030014155.1 Tachysurus vachellii
TCTTCTCTTCTCTTTCCTTCTTCTCTTCTCCTCTCCTCTCCTCTCCTCTCCTCATCTCTCCTGTCCTCTCCTCTCCTCATCTCTCCTGTCCTGTCCTCTCCTGTCCTGTCGTCTCCTGTCCTGTCCTCTCCTCCTCTCCTGTCCTGTCCTCTCCTGTCCTGTCGTCTCCTGTCCTGTCCTGTCCTGTCGTCTCCTGTCCTGTCCTCTTCTGTCCTCTCCTCCTCTCCTCACCTGCTCTGCGGAAGAAGCAGAAAGTTTTGATGAATGAACGTATGAGGAGCAGATGTTCTCCTGATCCTGGCCTCCTGATTTTCCCACTGAGGTGCTGCGAACTTGATTTGACTTTAAAACCTTATGCAAATGCGTTGCGTCTTGTTTTTGTTAAAGTACATCACTGTTTTCTGAAGTCAGAGTGATGTTCAAGGAAAACGTCCTGGTGTGATTTGACATCTGGTGAATAAACTGAAGAAATCTGCACACTTTCGCTTGCTTTATGTGTCTTAGACGAGTGTACGGTTAAGGTATAGAGCATGAGTCAAATCTATTTATTTATTTATTTATTTATTTATTGGCTGTAAACGGTTCTTGCAAGCATTTTCTGGCCATCGCTTCTTTTGGCCTCCTTCTAAAGACGTTCAACAACACAGATGATTCTCTGGAAATCCTGCATTCAAAAATAAACACTAATCGGCATAAAGGAAGCTTTCAAAAAGTTTTCCCAACCGTCAGGGCAAAGACACGAATGACGTCTGGTACGTGCTGGGTAAAAAATAGTGAGTAACGGTTGAGGCTTAAACGGGAAGCTGACTGTGAAAATAAATAGATCGAGTTACTGAGTGGACGTATAACACGTTTTTGTTCATGTAACAGAAAGTGTTTTGAATCTTTATGAATGTTAAAGGGTTTATTTGAGTCATACGTGAACAGGAATGATGGATATGTTTAATAACTTGGTTGAGCTCATAAGAATGTTCTGTTTTTTTTTCTCTCCTTTTAATAACCTGCAGATGAATTTGACGGAGTCGGGAGGTTTGATGACCAAAACATGATGAGGGCTGTACAGATGGTGAAGCTCTAGTTCTGTTCTGATTACTAAAACTGTAGGTTTTCTTTTAAAATCATGAAATATTCTCTTTCTCTCTCTCTCTTTCTCTCTCTCTCTCTTTCTCTTTCTCTCTCTCTCTCTCTCTCTCTCTCTCTCTCTCTCTCTCTCTCTCTCTCTGTTCCCTCTCTCTCTCTGTTCCCTCTCTCTCTCTCTCTCTCTCTCTCTCTCTCTCTCTCTCTCTCTCTCTCTCTCTCTGTTCTCTTTGTCTCTCTCTCTCTGTCTCTCTCTCTCACTGTCTCTCTCTCTGTCTCTGTCTCTCTCTCTCTGTCTCTCTCTCTCTCACTGTCTCTCTCTCTGTCTCTCTCTCTCTCACTGTCTCTCTCTTTCTGTCTCTCTGTGTGTTTATGTTCTCCCTCTCTCTCTGTTCTCTCTCTCTCTCTCTCTGTTCTCTCTCTCTCTCTGTTCTCTCTTTCTCTCTCTCTGTGTTTATGTTCTCCCTCTCTCTCTCTGTTCTCTCTCTCTCTGTTCTCTCTCTCTCTGTTCTCTCTCTCTCTGTCTCTCTCTCACTGTCTCTCTCTCTCTGTCTCTCTCTCTCTCTCTCTCTCTCTCTCTCTCTCTCTCTCTCTCTCTCTCTCTCTCTCTCTCCTCTGTGAGTCGTTTCAAGCTGCGCTCCATGAAATCACTTTTAACGCTTGAAGTTTATCCATCAGCTTGTAACGAATCCCTAATCAAAGCCACACCAATTTCAGTTTAATCTCAGGGGTTATGAAGCTGTTGATGAGTGCAGCGTTACTGACAGTTGTCTGTGTTCCAGGTCTGGGATGGGAAACTCGGAGAGCCAGTACAGCGTCCAGGCATCTCGGAGCAGTAGCTTCTCATTCACTAATAGACAGAAACCTTATTCAGCCAAGCTCCGTTTTTCCAAAGAAGATGTTTTGACACCTCATGGCTGGTGGAGAACTGGATCACGGGGTTCTGGCTTCAAATCCAAAATGGTATCACGTGGCTGTTTGTCACACCACAAGTCTGATCAGCCGTCCATGTCCAGGCGCTGTGACTACATCGCTAAAGGAAGAGAAGCAAAGGGAAGGATCGGTCCTCAGTGGAACGGTTCAGAGAAAGAACGCGTGGCGAAGCCGTCTAAGAACGGACATCTCGAGGAAAACGGACGGGAGTGTAACGGTCACTCTGTAAACGGGTGCAAGACCCCTGAGAAAAAGACCAAAACGGACGAACTGGAAGATCACAGCAGCCCGAGAGTCATGATCAAGAGTGACGGCAGCGTTCGGGTCGAGTTCAGCCACATCTCTAAAAACTCAACACTTCCGGACGAGAACGGAGGTTCCGTCCAGCTGTTGAAGTTTTCCCCCACATCACACTCCGGGTCCACCCCGGATCGTGAATCTGCTCCGGCAGAGAGCAGCTCCATCATCAGAACCAACAACAGAAGCTCAATGAGTTCAGAAGGCAGCTGGTACGACTCGCCCTGGGGACCCGGCGGCGAGCTGAACGACGAGGACGACGTCTGCTCCTCACTCAACCGGGTATCAGAAACGCTTCCCTCGGTGCGCATAGAGTATTTCGACGAGCAGCTCCCCCCTCGTTATCTTTACCGGGACCCCATCATGGCCGCCACATTTCCCAACGCTGAAGATCTGACACTTGCAAATGATCTGCCGTTCAAACACAGGTCCTCGTTTGTGTGCGTAATGGAAGAACCTGTTCCAGACGAGTCCTCGGGGGCAAGGCAGTACTCTTCCTTCACGTTGCCGTGTCCTAAACCCAAACCCATCGACGAGAACGCCGGAAAGAAGGAAACGATCAGGAACAGAATGAGACGACTCAGTGACTGGACCGGGAGTTTGACCAGAAGGAAGAAGAAGTCGAAGGTAAGAGCACGTTAGCTGGAGAATAGTAAGCGAGGCAAGGAAGGTATTTATTCATTTCTTATAACAACGTCTCTGACAGTAGTGTAGCTACACAGCACAGGGTTATATATTGTTATATAACAATGGTATATGTTGTTGTTTCTATAGTAACAGAACGTCCTGTTAGAGGCAATTAATCACCTTCAGGTTGGGAAAAGTACCTCCACTCCACCACCACCCTTTATTCCTTTTATATGAAGAGTTCTTTAGCTTAAATCCTGGTCTGTAAATTCTAATTATGATATTTTCTACTGTACGTAAACTGCATGCGAAGTAAAGGAAGTAACCTGACCTGATCTCTGTCTGTGCAGCGTGCCATCGTCTTGGTCACGGTTGTTTTTGTACCATGTGGTGAACAATATTGCTTGTCGCACCGTGCCAGCTGTCGGCTAGGACGAAGCCACGGGGCGTTACCGAATAAAACTCGTGACACACCACGCAGACCTGTGCACCGAGAACACGGCTATGAGCTCGGAAACACTCGGCACATTCCCTGTGTTAGTCTGGAATTTGCCAGATCGAGGATATGCTAATTTCCATGTGTGCGCGTCAACACTGCGCCGGATATCCAGCTACTTTATATAAACTCTGTCTATCAGGACAGTCAGGTTAGTGCTCGTGATCCGATGATATTAGCATGAGGCTGTGTGAGAAGCGTCAAGTGCTTTAGCTTTACTTGGGGAGATGGTTCATGGTTCAGATTGGCTTCAGATCAGCTCTCAGCAGACTCGAGTCCTCGCTCATGATGACGTGCCTCAGTGTTTTTGTTGTGGCTCCTTTTGTGTAGCGTTAGTTCTTTTCTATTTCAGCTCTAATCTGTGTGTTTGTGTCCTGAAGCAGTTGCATTGCACTCGTACTCCAGCCATCGCCTGGTTTTTCCACAATTAACCCAGAAATACATAACCATAATTTACTGCCTGTGTTTATTCTCCTGGAGGAAAATGAAAGGCGTAGCAGCTTCTCGCTGCCATTGTGTTTAGGAAAAAATAAGAGTTAAAAATAAGTCAGTCTTTACAGTCAGGGTTTATGGCACTTTTTTTTTTTACATAATTTATGGAAATAATTTTACATTAAACATTAAATTGATGTTTTGCAATGTTTACGTTTGCAGAAGTTAGACTGGTAATATATAAATTATTCAGAAATAATGTGCAATAATATAATAAATACTACTAAAACTAAATCTACTGAAAAAAAAAAATATATATATACAATTAAATAATTAAATTATATATATAATATATATATTAATATCTGTTTATCTGTCTATCTATTTATATTAAGTAACATAGTTAACAAAAATAAAAATTTGAAGAATAAATTATTAAATTATTTAAAATAAACGTGCTCTAATGCCGAGTCGTCACGTCCTCATCACGCTAGCTCTAGTTTTTAACAAAGAAACGGAGCAATTCCTTTACAGTTAAAACAAAGTCAGACTTCCTGGTTTGATGTGTTTTTACCAGTCGATTATCTCTGATACGAAAAGCCCTGATTGTCCTTATGAACGGTTGCAGCTTCATGGAGGTTCCTTCCCCTTCTGTATCTACCTGCTCTGAAGCACACCGGCGTGGTTAGAATTATAGCTTTGTTTCTGGCATCATCCTGCAGCTGGCACACAGACATGAAGGGGCATCGACACTTACGCTCTCCTGTAATTACACACAGCTGCTGCAGAGAGGGAGGCTTTAAAGCAGAGATGTGGGGAAGGGCACTCAGCCCGGTCCAGGTTGCTTTTGAAGTGCACTCCATTGTTGTCTCTCTGTCGCTCCATGAAGGAGATGATCATTTACATGGAACGTGAAGTTTTCTTTATGTTCTATCTTTAAGGCATTTTCTGTTTTATTTTATTTTATTGAAACTTATTACAAATCACGTCACATGTCAAGAAAAACAAATGCACTAATCAGACTTGAGTAATTTTCCTTTGATCTTTGTCAATACAGTAAACTAGCTAACTCCTGGTTACTGGATTACGTTATCTACAACTTGCTGCGTAATACGATTGTGTTCTCGACCACTGTGTATGTTTTAAAAAGAGATAATACTCGTAGTATTTCTAAAGTTACTCTTTAATCATATCCGAGGTCTTGAAGACGTTCCTTTAGTAATTAACGGCACTTTATCTTCGTTCTCTCACTCAGGAGCCGAGATATAAAGAGCCTATCGATTGTTTCGACAGCGGTATAGACGGACTGACGGCCGACACCAGCTCCCCGTCTCAGTTGTCTAGCCTGCTGGGGTACCCCAAGGCCCAGTGTCGGGGCCGCTCCCAGTCCCAGGTGCTGCCGTCCTGCGGCGGTTCGTTCGGCGCCCTCCACTCAGGAACAGACGCTCTGCGACAGAACATCTACGACAACTTCATGAGGGAGCTGGAGACGAGCCACACGGTGGCGGGAAGCGGCGAGGAAAGAGGCGAGAACTCTGCAGAGGACACGGAGAGTAGCAGCCAGGAGACGGTGGGCTCCCTGGAGCAGCTGGATCTGCTGTGTGAGAAGGAGCAGGGTGTGGTCAGGAGAGCCGGCTGGTTGACCTTTAAACCTCTGCTAACGCTGCACAAAGACCGAAAGCTGGAACTGGTGGCCAGGCGCAAGTGGAAACAGTACTGGGTGACTCTTAAAGGTGTGTTTTCGATTATTCTATCAAACACCAAAGCACGTGATGTAAAGCAGGGGGTGTAAATCTTTGATTGGTGATTGCTGCTATGGCAACAGATCGTTGGCAAAACTTAAAAATAAAGCTCAAAGAAGGGAGGGGGGGGTATTTTAGGTATTAAAGATGGTGAGGGTTTGTCGTTGATTACTTTCCTCTGATTGCATGCCACCACCTCGTATTAACAGATGGAAAAATCAATTATAGGATGTAAATTATCGGAATAAAAGTAAGAAAATCAAACCTGAGCTGATGTTAATCCCACTTTAATGTTTGTTCTTCTTCCAGGCTGCACTCTCCTGTTTTACGAGACGTATGGAAAAGGTTCTCCGGAGCAGGAGACTTCACCAAGCTACGCTCTGCTGGCCGAGGACGGGATCGTCCAGGCCGTCCCCGAGCACCCAAAGAAGGAGAACGTGTTCTGCCTCAGCAACGTCTACGGTGACGTCTACCTCTTTCAGGTGGGTCCAGAGCGCTGGTGCTCTAATGCCCCTTTTCCACCGAGGCAGTTTGAGTGCTGGTTCGGAGCCTAATTTAGAACCAGTTCTTTCTTTTTCGACAGCCAAAGCACCGGCTCTGAACCAGGAAAAGTGGTTCTTAAGTAGCACCAAAACGTTGCTGGTCTAGACTTAAGAACCACTTGTGTCAGGGGCTGTGGGCGGGGCTACTGTTAGTGCATTTGATAATATACCTTAAGTATACTAATGTTTAATACACTTTTACTTTACCGCGATATGATACATTATCAGCACACATGATAGTAAGTAGCTACATGCTAAGGCTAACTTTTTTCTGTGTTAATGATAAAATAACGTTATGTACTTTCTCGATAACAACCTCCGTTTATACAGATTACATGGAGCTGCACGTACACGTTGGATTCGCTCCGTTTGGGTGTTAATGTAGGTTCACAAAGCCATGAGCATTAACAGTAAAGCAACATCCGACATTGTTAATGTGTTTGTGTTTGTCGCTGCTGCCCTAACGTCGCTGTGTAACGTGACACGTATACAGTGACGTCAGACTCGGCTCTGTGATGCTCTCTAACTGATGGAAAGACAAACCGGTTCTTAGAAGGTTCACCAGTGGAACCAACTTTGAACCAGCACCAGTGCTAGCTCTGAACCAGCACCCGGGTCTTTTTGGTGGAAAAGGGGTAAAAGTGTCTTTTTAGAAAAGTCAGGCTGTGCTGTGGACCTTCACGCAGGTCCCAACTGGGGCTCCATAGTTTCCCCTCACAGAGAAACCAAACGAGATCTTTTGTCTGGACTTCACTGACCACTTCATGTGTTGTTTGAGCACCAAATCACGTGTCTGATAAACTGGTCATGTGACCTTAACTTCAGAGAGTGTTGACAGGAATCACCAACACAAAGACGTTTTCGAACCCTGACCCTATCTGATCTGATCACGTCCCTGTCGGATCCGTTCACACGTAAAGTTCAGATTTGTTTGTAACGATGTAAATGCAGCAGCTGATCTTGTAAGATCCTTTTGAAGGAGAAGGCATTGTAACAGAAAGAAGAACTCGTGGAGGAATAAACACGTGTGTCAGAAGCTCTCTGTTCAACCACATCTCCAGAACGGGATTTTTTTAGAAGCCGTTAATTACTCGCTCTTTTCTGGCTTTCTCTCGAGCCACGGAGTCGGAACCCTGCCTACGTGTGTCCTGTGGAATGCCGGGAATGTGGAGCGCCCATGCAGAACGAATGTCCTGCCAGCCGTCATGAAAAGCTCTGTTCACACTTCAGCCCAGAAATCGGTAGCACAAACCCGACCGTGGGCTTTTTATTCTTCTCCTCCCTCTCTGTACAAGCTCCAAAAGCTCACAGCTCGTTTCTGCGCTCCAGCTGTTCGGTCCTGATAACCAGAATC
>NC_083469.1:26994579-26997079 GCF_030014155.1 Tachysurus vachellii
TCCATGAGCTACTGCTCTCACTCGGGTGTTTGTGAGGTAAGAAGAAAAGCTCTGCTCACTGTGCGTGCTTTATCATAGTGATGTTGTGGCTCTGTGCTCAGTGTAACACACACACACACACACAGTCAATATTGCCTGTTTTTGGGGAACATCCCCGTCGCTCTTTGGCGTGTTGGGTGTAACCGGACCCCGACGCCACTCTGCACTGAGAGCTGAACGAGACATGATGGAAAGAGGGTTTATAAATTATTAAAGTGCGTATGGGGTAAATTGCAGCTCGGTGAGTGCAGCCCTGTGGAGACAGACAGATGGTTTGTGTAAGAGATCTGCACCAGGACGCAATATTAAAGTGGGTTCTATGACTCGGTCCTCATGTCGATCCCTCTCTCTCTCTCTCTCTCTCTCTGTCTCTCTCTCTCTCTCTCTCTCTCACTCTCACTCTCACTCTCATTCTCACTCTGACTCTCTTTCTGCTCCTTTAATGGTGTTTAGTTTTTCACTTCAGGGATGAAGGCTTGGGCTTGATATGAGATATCTCTCTCTCTCTCTCTCTCTCTCACTCACTCACACACACACACACTCACACAGAGGCAGCTAATGATACCTGTTAGTCATTAAAGTCAGTGATCTCCCCTATATAGATATATATATATATATTTTTTTTTCACCATTAGCATAAAGTCATGATGATGAAATGCATGGACTTGTGTGTGTGTGTGTGTGTGTGTGTGTGAGCAGTAACGCTGTATATTTCACTTTATTTCACATCTTCTGCTTCTCAGTAATACACGATCAAAGCTGACTGTGTGTCTGTCTGTCTGCGCCTGTCAGTGTGTCTGTCAGTGTGTCTGGCTGTGTTTATGTATGTATATCTGCTTCTGTCTGTCACTGTGTCTTTGTCTCTGACTCCCTCTCTCTACTATCTGTCTGTCTCTTCCTCTATCTCTTTCTCTCTCTCTCTCTCGCTCTGTCTCTCTCGCGCTCTCTCTCTCGTGCTCTCTCTCTCTCTCTCTCTCGTGCGCTCTCTCTCTCTCTCTCTCTCTCTCTCTCTCGTGCTCTCTCTCTCTCTCTCTCGTGCGCTGTCTTTCTCTCATGCTCTCTCTCTCTCTCTCTCTCTCTCTCTCTCTCGTGCGCTCTCTCTCTCTCTCTCTCTCTCTCATGCTCTCTCTCTCTCATGCTCTCTCTCTCCCTCCCCCCTCCCTCTCTCCACCCCTCCCTCTCTCTCTCGTGCTCTCTTACTCTCTCATGCTCTCTCTCTCTCGTGCGCTCTCCCTCTCTCTCTCTCTCATGCGCTGTCTTTCTCTCATGCTCTCTCTCTCTCTCTCTCTCTCTCTCTCTCTCTCATGCTCTCTCTCTCTCTCTCTCTCTCACTCTCTCTCTCTTTCTCTCTCTCTCACTCTCTCTCTCTCTCTCGTGCGCTGTCTTTCTCTCATGCTCTCTCTCTCTCTCTCTCTCATGCTCTCTCTCTCTCTCTCCCTCTCTCTCTCTTTCTCTCTCCCTCTCTCTCTCTTTCTCTCTCTCTGATTGAGAGTATGACAGGTAGTTTGTGTGTGTTGATGTGTATTTGTTGTGTTTCAGGTTTTTGACAGCGCAGCCGGCGAACACTTCAGCTACGTTCCTCCGTACAGCAGAGAGGTAAATGGTCACGTTTGCTTTCACGTGTGTACTGGGTCAGTTGCAATAAAAAAGAGTGCATTTTGATGTGTGTACTTAACACGTGTGCACAGAGGAATGTTTTTTCTCTCCTCCCTTACGTCTGTTTTTTTCCCTCTGACTCTCACACACATTATTGTGAAGGCTGCTTTTCTCCAAGAGGACATCTGCTCGTGTCTCTCTGTATGGAGACAGTGATGAGTATTGATGTGGTCTTCTGCTTGGACTCCAAACATCACACCACAAAGATTCCCTTTCACAGAATCCTCACTTCCTGTCTTTCATTCCTCTCTTGGATTTTTGTTCCGAGACTATTTTTAAGGCAAAGTTTAATAATAGCTATGATTTAATTTTTAAAAATTAAATTATTCTACACACAGCTCTTAAATGTCATCTTTGTAGTATTTTAGTTTTATTTCATGAATGGTTTTTGCTAACTGTAATAATGTCTGGTTGCTAGGAGACACGTGTTAAGGCGGTGTTGTGGTGTAATGGTCACTTCAGACAGGAAGTCTCGGGGTTGTTTTGTTCGTATTTAAAAAAAAAAAAGTGAAATGCTATAAAAACATGTACTGTTTTAGAAAGGAAAGTTTGAAGTAAGTTTTACACACACGCGCACACACACACGCGCACGCGCACACACACACACACACACACACACACACACACACACACACACACACAGTAAGAGAGAGAGAGAGACAGACATGCACAGAGGCTCAGTGTGTCCTTGGTCTCTGATGGACAGTTGACAGTTGGAACACGGAGGCATGCGCGCGCACGAACACACACACACACACACACACACACACACACACACACACACACACACACACACCATGAAGAA
>NC_083469.1:27007079-27034579 GCF_030014155.1 Tachysurus vachellii
TGCGAGCATGTGTGTGCATGTGTGAGTGTGTGTTTGTGTGAGTGCGTGTGCGCGCAAGCATATGAGTTTGTGTGTGTGAGTGCGTGTGTGCATGTGTGAGTTTGTGTGCATGTGAGTCCGTGCGTGCGTGTGTGTGCGCATGCGTGTGTAAGTGTGTGTGCGTGAGCGTGTGTGTGCATGTGTGAGTTTGTGTGCACGTGAGTCTGTGTGTGCCTGTCTGTGTGCGACCTGCCTGCCTTTAAGCCGAGCAGGTGGATTAAACACAACACACTCTCTCTGCCCTTTTTATTTGCTCATTGACGTGTGGCGCTCCCTTCTGTGCCACGTATCGAACCTCATTATACACAGTGAGTGTGTGATGGTGGTGGTGTGTGTTGGTGGTGGTATTCAGAGCTGTTACCCTACAGACAGATTCTTTAATCTGATTATCATCTCCACCGTCACTGTGCTGTTTTCTTCCTCAGAGTGTAAACGAGGGAAATGGATATAAGATCTAACACACAGCAGACAACCTTCATGTTCATAACTCAGTGTTTTAGCACTTAATCACACCTGAGTGTGTGTGTGTGTGTGTGTGTGTGTGTGAATAATCACTACATGTCCTGGACACAGTTGGACTGAGCTCAGATTCCTGTTTAATGTGGATTAACATGCTGAATAATGGAAAATCCTGTAGTTTTAGAGCTTCGGTTCAGTAACCGGTTACCAAACCTAATAAACCTGTATATTTATTTGCTCCGGACCTTTTAAGCACACAGGAGCAGAGAGTCGACTTCGTTTGTTACTTGACTTGATTGAGCCCAGTTGGAATATTCTGCTGTCAGAGTCACACTGGAGACACCAGTGGTGTGTAAAGTTTCTGCACACACAGACTGCATTAATGCGCACATCAACGTTTCATAATAACATTAATGAGGCTTAAAATTAGAAAAGAAAATGAAACATAGAACATCTGAAAATATCAGTCTGGAGGGAACAGTGAGCGACTGATGAGTATCGTAGCGTCAGGATTTCAGCAGCTTGTGTCTGGATGTTTACAGGTTAGTCTGAAACTCACAGTTCTAAGTCATGTACGGTATATTGGTGATCGATCCTGGACTCATGATGCGAGCACTGCTCTGCTGCTAAACGAGACAAACGTCTTATTTTTCTCTGAAGGACCTGCCGTGCTAATGTTGCTCCTCAGAGCGCGCTCATGTTTGTGATGCCCTTCGAGGTCCTGACGCTTGTGGAGAGTGAAAGCTGCGAGTTTCACAGCAAATTTGTGAGAAACTACACTTGTGGTTTTCTGACTAAACTGAATCACACTCGAGCCTTCACACTGTGAGAGCAACGTCTGCAACCTTCAGACAAATATGTCATAAAGCAAGCCAATGGCTGTCTAAATGTCCTCCAAATATAACAGTCAATGGTTGGACAGCTCCCAGTCCTTCCAGAGCTCCCAGTCCTCCCAGAGCTCCCAGTCCTTCCAGAGCTCCCAGTCCTCTGTCCTTCAGAACACGTCTAAAAGGAAGAGTCTGATCGGTCGGCACACGGTCACGAGCCTGCTAATGATCTCTGATCGACACAGCCAAGGTGTCTGAGCCAGCTTCTCATGCAGAGCTGCAGATCTAAAGCAAACACCATCTCACACACACACACACACCAGTGAGTTCCCATGGCTGAGAAGAGCGAGCACGATGCCAGATCCAGCTTTTATCTCCACGCTTTATTGAACTCAGGAGAATTTGCTAGCGGAGATAAAAGTTCTAAAGTTCGAGTGGAATTAAAGTCAAACTCGACACCCACATTAAACATGTTTATGTTGAAATATCTCCGTGTCGTTTAGCAATTCTGCTGCTAATTATTATGATTATTTGTTGGCTGGTGCTGTGCTTTCTTTATGCCTTTGAGCGGTTGTGAGGTCACAGGAGGACGCGGTTGTTGATAACATTTGTAATCTTAATATGTTTAAAATAAAAAATGCAGCTATACAGTGGAGTCTGGTCTGGGCTCGTTAGCCTTCTATGTGAAGGTGTTAATGTGTAGAGTGTACGCTGTACCGGTGTAGAGTGTACGCTGTACCGGTGTGGAGTGTACGCTGTACCGGTGTGGAGTGTGCGCTGTACCGGTGTGGAGTGTGCGCTGTACCGGTGTGGAGTGTACGCTGTACCGGTGTGGAGTGTACGCTGCACCGGTGTGGAGTGTGCGCTGTACCGGTGTGGAGTGTGCGCTGTACCGGTGTGGAGTGTACGCTGTACCGGTGTGGAGTGTGCGCTGTACCGGTGTGGAGTGTGCGCTGCACCGGTGTGGAGTGTGCGCTGCACCGGTGTGGAGTGTACGCTGTACCGGTGTGGAGTGTGCGCTGTACCGGTGTGGAGTGTGCGCTGTACCGGTGTGGAGTGTGCGCTGCACCGGTGTGGAGTGTGCGCTGCACCGGTGTGGAGTGTGCGCTGTACCGGTGTGGAGTGTACGCTGTACCGGTGTGGAGTGTACGCTGTACCGGTGTGGAGTGTACGCTGTACCGGTGTGGAGTGTGCGCTGTACCGGTGTGGAGTGTACGCTGTACCGGTGTGGAGTGTGCGCTGTACCGGTGTGGAGTGTACGCTGTACCGGTGTGGAGTGTACGCTGTACCGGTGTGGAGTGTACGCTGTACCGGTGTGGAGTGTGCGCTGTACCGGTGTGGAGTGTACGCTGTACCGGTGTGGAGTGTGCGCTGTACCGGTGTGGAGTGTGCGCTGTACCGGTGTGGAGTGTACGCTGTACCGGTGTGGAGTGTGCGCTGCACCAGTGTAGAGTGTACGCTGTACCGGTGTGGAGTGTGCGCTGTACCGGTGTGGAGTGTACACTGTACCGGTGTAGAGTGTGCGCTGTACCGGTGTAGAGTGTATTTTTAAAACTATTAGGAGCAGCAGGTTGTGCGTGCGTGTTTGTGTGTGTGTGTGTGTTTGCTTCTGGATCTCTGTGTGGAGAAGATCACGTGACCCTCCGGTTCCTGGTTAAAGCTTCACATTGTCCCTCATCAGCACTTCTTGGCTGCTGCTCACTACAGATTCCTGCAGCAGCTCCTCAGGGAGCCTAAGTAGTGTTTTGGTGTGAATGGAGCTCTGCACAACATAATGTGAAGCTCACTGTAACTTACTCCACTCTGATTTATGTGTCCAGTCTTTATTTATTGAGCTTTAAAAGAAGATGGCAGCTTTGGCACAATAGCTCTCACCTCAGGGATGAATCACAACGTGTCAGAGCTTTACTGCTGCATGGCAGGATGATTTCCTCTGAGCAATGAGCACGGCCTGTATTTCCCTCACACACGCACACACACACACACACACACACACACACACACAAAGTCAGAAAATATGAAATTGTTTTTATTCTGAACAATCAATAGAGTACAGTACAGAGTAATCAACACGTTTGTCCCACAGTATTCTGATTGCTCCATACTCTGACAGCAGAGCAAACCAAAGCTTTATGTGCTTCTGTTACTCATCGTTTCTATAGAAACAGCTCGTTCACAACCGTGATAGATTTATTCCCAAGATGGAGATGCTTAACATTTATGGAAGGAGTCTCCAGTGTTAATGACCGAGGTCACAAGCTGTAACTTCAGACAGACGAGTTTAAAGTGTGCGGAAACTCCAAAATAGACGTTTTATAGTGATACGTGAACGAAGATCTAACACGATACGTTTTATTTAATACACACACGTCGTAGTCGCTGTGGTGTAAAGGAATAAAACACACAACACCACGGTGATTCCGCTTCATCACTTCACTCGGTTGTAGTTTTACCCTCCTACAGATGATGAGAAATTTGCACTGTAACACAAAACCCTATTCATAAGCAATCATGATATTTCTTGGTGCCTCAGAGCCTGAGAGAAATGATAAATTACCTTCTTCTACACAACACACCTTCACTGTGATGATTATCCTTCCCGCTGGCTCGGACCTCGGCGTTAACAGCAGCGCTACGCAGAACAGCCAAGAAAGTCGTCGTGGTGTCGATGTAGAGAGCCGAGAGCTTTTGGCACCGTGTTCACACAGACTCTTCATTATGCACAGAGGAAGCTGCGGAGGCTCACGGCGGTTCGCTCGGCCCTGCCCGGGCGTTTCCCAGCATGCACGTGGCTCGTGCTTTTTGTCCATTCAACAGCTATTGATATGCAGATTTCACTGTTCAGCAGCAGTTATTTTTTTTTCCCCGACTGCCTACGTTCACAGTCCCTGTTAGAGATCGATTGATGGATCCTGACACAAAGCCCTCGAGTCTCGAAGGATCGAAAGACGTTTGTGAACTTACTGAGCATCGTATGAGAGAGAGGAGAGAGCAGGTCTGAGACAGAGAGGAGAGAGCAGGTCTGAGACAGAGGAGAGAGCAGGTCTGAGACAGAGAGAGGAGAGAGCAGGTCTGAGACAGAGAGGAGAGAGCAGGTCTGAGACACAGAGGAGAGAGCAGGTCTGAGACAGAGAGAGGAGAGAGCAGGTCTGAGACAGAGAGAGGAGAGAGCAGGTCTGAGACAGAGAGGAGAGAGAGGAGAGCAGGTCTGAGACAGAGAGAGGAGAGAGCAGGTCTGAGACAGAGAGGAGAGCAGGTCTGAAACAGAGAGGAGAGAGAGGAGAGCAGGTCTGAGACAGAGAGGAGAGAGAGGAGAGCAGGTCAGAGACAGAGAGAGGAGAGAGCAGGTCTGAGACAGAGGAGAGAGCAGGTCTGAGACACAGAGGAGAGAGCAGGTCTGAGACAGAGAGAGGAGAGAGCAGGTCTGAGACAGAGAGAGGAGAGAGCAGGTCTGAGACAGAGAGGAGAGAGAGGAGAGCAGGTCTGAGACAGAGAGAGGAGAGAGCAGGTCTGAGACAGAGAGGAGAGCAGGTCTGAAACAGAGAGGAGAGAGAGGAGAGCAGGTCTGAGACAGAGAGGAGAGAGAGGAGAGCAGGTCAGAGACAGAGAGAGGAGAGAGCAGGTCTGAGACAGAGGAGAGAGCAGGTCTGAGACAGAGAGGAGAGAGAGGAGAGCAGGTCTGAGACAGAGAGAGGAGAGAGCAGGTCTGAGACAGAGAGGAGAGAGAGGAGAGCAGGTCTGAGACAGAGAGGAGAGAGAGGAGAGCAGGTCAGAGACACACAGGAGAGGGGGGAGAGCAGGTCTGAGACAGAGAGGAGAGCAGGTCTGAGACAGAGAGGAGAGCAGGTCTGAGACAGAGAGGAGAGCAGGTCTGAGACAGAGAGGAGAGCAGGTCTGAGACAGAGAGGAGAGCAGGTCTGAGACCGAGAGGAGAGCAGGTCTGAGACAGAGAGGAGAGAGTGAAGAGCAGGTCCGAGACACACAGGAGAGGGAGGAGAGCAGGTCCGAGACAGAGAGGAGAGCAGGTCTGAGACAGAGGAGAGAGAGGAGAGCAGGTCTGAGACACAGAGGAGATCAGGTCTGAGACAGAGAGAGGAGAGAGCAGGTCTGAGACAGAGAGGAGAGAGAGGAGAGCAGGTCTGAGACAGAGAGAGGAGAGAGCAGGTCTGAGACAGAGAGGAGAGCAGGTCTGAAACAGAGAGGAGAGAGAGGAGAGCAGGTCTGAGACAGAGAGGAGAGAGAGGAGAGCAGGTCAGAGACAGAGAGAGGAGAGAGCAGGTCTGAGACAGAGGAGAGAGCAGGTCTGAGACAGAGAGGAGAGAGAGGAGAGCAGGTCTGAGACAGAGAGAGGAGAGAGCAGGTCTGAGACAGAGAGGAGAGCAGGTCTGAAACAGAGAGGAGAGAGAGGAGAGCAGGTCTGAGACAGAGAGGAGAGCAGGTCAGAGACACACAGGAGAGGGGGGAGAGCAGGTCTGAGACAGAGAGGAGAGCAGGTCTGAGACAGAGAGGAGAGCAGGTCTGAGACAGAGAGGAGAGCAGGTCTGAGACCGAGAGGAGAGCAGGTCTGAGACCGAGAGGAGAGCAGGTCTGAGACAGAGAGGAGAGAGTGAAGAGCAGGTCCGAGACACACAGGAGAGGGAGGAGAGCAGGTCCGAGACAGAGAGGAGAGCAGGTCTGAGACAGAGGAGAGAGAGGAGAGCAGGTCTGAGACACAGAGGAGAGCAGGTCTGAGACAGAGAGGAAGTGTGATCTGAAACAGTAAAGGCAGATCAGACATCATGCCGGCTTTCAGAGCAGTGAAACTGAGGCGGAAGAGCTGTGCTGTGAGCTGGAGGACGAAGCGTCAGGCTCGTGCTGCCTGGACGTTCCTGTACAAGCTCATCTTCAGGGTAAGCATGTGTTTAGCAGTGTCTCATTCCACCTTTTTCTGTTTCTGATCTCAAAGCTCCAGGTATCGAGATCAGACCCAGACCCGGTGCTTGCGCTATTTAATCACAAACAGTCTCTCTGCAAATTTCTGTTCTGATGCGGCGTGAGAGACGCAGACAGAGCTTTAAATACGTCACGTGATCTTTCGGGATGTTCGGATCATCTCACCAGCTTCACCTCCGCACCAAGTCTCCATGGAGCTCATGGACATTAAAGTCTGAACCAGTCAGTTGTACAGAACATCTCTGTGTGCTGTAACATCAGAGACAATCAGAAAAGTCCTCTTTCCTTATGAAAAGAATTGTGGGTAATATTGGATGGATCTACTTGACTGGATTGTAGAGCAACCAGGTTCTTGGTTTGCTCATTTCAACCCTCTACTATTTAGGACTTGTTATTTCTGGTCTCTGATACTGTTTATGATGGATAGGAGATGTACATGGGGTTAAACACATGGCCAGTGTGAAGCATGTTCAAGTGGAGAACATCGACAGAGAGAGAGAGAGAGAGACACGTCTGCTCTGCATATCTTCCTCTGTTATTTTGGTCTTCGTCCCGCTCTCTCGCCTCCACATGCTCCTATTTTCATCTGTTTTTTGTGGTTCATCACAGCGGCGTGGTGACATACAGCACTGCAACAGCAGCCTGTCAGAGGATGACTCACCTCACTGTACCTGCAGCTCCACACTCGTCATTCAACTCGCCATCCTGATGTATGTTTCTCATGATTTTCCATTAGCCTCACAGCGGTGTTCAGCTGTGTGTGTGTGTGTGTGTGTGTGTGTGTGTGTGTGTGTGTGTGTGTGTGTGTGTGTGTGTGTGTGTGTGTGTGTGTGTGTGTGTGTGTGTGTGTGTGTGTGTGTGTGGGGGGGGGCTCCGGAGTTACCGCACAACTCATCTTCACCCACGCGAAAACAAGCGGCATCTCTAAAACACCATCATCAGCAGGGGGTTCAGTTAATGTGTGTGTGTGTGTGTGTGTGTGAGGAATAAAACACTGCGTCGTGCTGTCGGAGGGAAATAATCCACGACTCTGAGGTTGATTCTTTTCCTGTAACAGCACATCCACGGGGGGTTTATTCCTCTTACACCACAGCAATCTGCCCACCAGAGCAAACTTTATTTATTACAGATCCTCATACTTTTATCTGTTTATGGTTGTGTTTAATGTTCCATGAAGCAGGTTCTCCAACATCTCTGTACTGAACACATCCCTGAACACTTTTAAAGAGTTCATTTGTTCTGAAAGTTTGATGAAGACGAAGTGATGACTACGTGTTAACAGTGTCACGTTGTCGTTATCGGCGTCACGTGAAACATTGATGTTTACACTGTGTGTGTGTGTGTGTGTGTGTGTGTGTGTGTGTGTGTACGTGTACTGAACGTGATAAACATTTAATCCGGATACATCTTAGCTGTTCCTATCAGCTGCAGTGAAGATGCAGGCGTGTGTGTGTGTGTGTGTGTGTGTGTGTGTGTGTGTGTGTGTGTAACAGCTTCTAATCTTTAATTAATGAGTGATAATGAGCTCCTGGGAGGCGCAGCGATCACGTCTATGGTCTACACTCTGCGTCTTTTCCTCTTCCTCCCTGCTCTCTCTTTATCTTTATCACTCTCTCCTTCTTTTCCTTCTTTCTCCCACATTTTTGACGGGTCTCTGGAGCAGCTACACAGTAATTAGTGAACGCTGCAGGCTCCATCCGAGACTCACGACTCTCATTCAGCTTCGTACCCGCTTACCCTTTTTTGTTTGTTTGTGTTCACACACACACACACACACACACACACAAACTCAAAGCTGGCTGCTGTGTCGCCTGTTTCCTTGGTGCCCTTTATCAATTTCTTAGGATGTGGGTTACACACATGTGCGCACACACACACACACTCACTAACTAACACACTCACACACACAACACAACACAAAGCTGGCTGCTGTGTCACCTGTTTCCTTGGTGCCCTTTATCAATTTCTTAGGATGCGGGTTACACACACACACACACTGGTTCATTGTGGTATACAGAGATAAACCGCACATTGACACGCTGCCAACACTTTACTTTCACGTTATGTGATTTGTATGCAGAATGTTTTGGTGTATTGTGTTGTGTTTGTGTAGATGATCACACTCACATCTCAGGTCACTTACTGTTACAGACAAACTGCTGTTTATTTTATTCACTGCTGTGGAGGTGATAGTCACGTCTATACTGATGTGTGTCAGGATCGGATAAACGCTGACACAGCTCTCTGTCTCTCTCTCTGTCTCTCTCTGTGTGTGTCTCTGTGTGTGTCTCTCTCTCTCTCTGTCTCTCTCTCTCTCTCTGTCTCTCTCTCTGTCTCTCTCTGTGTGTGTCTCTCTCTCTCTCTGTCTCTCTCTGTGTCTCTCTCTCTCTCTGTCTCTCTCTCTCTGTCTCTCTCTCTCTCTCTCTGTCTCTCTCTCTCTCTCTCTGTATCTCTCTGTCTGTCTGTGTCCCCCCACCCCCCCCCCCACCCCCCCGCACCCTTCCAAATAGGACTAATTGATTGTTCTGCCATTTCTTTTAAAAGAGATGCGACAGAACACTGAGGTTAATTCCCAGAGACACGGCCCACAGAGGAGAGAATCATTTTTTGGTTTTAAAAAGAAAAACGTCTCATCTGCTTTTTTTGTTTGTTTGTTTGTTTGTTTGTTTGTTGTATTTATTTATTTATTTTTTCATCAATTCGGACTCATTCTGTGGCTAAAAATGATCACATGACCTTCAAATGCTTCGGAGCTGCATCAGTGATTATGTGCAGGAACCAGAGAAGAGCCTGTAGAACAGCAAACTTACACGTCGAGAGGTTTTTTATAACCGAGTTGGTTATAAAAAAATCAAATACAAGCACAAACAAATAAAAAGGACTTGGAAAGAAAACTTCTCCAGATGGATTATGATCTGGAGCGATGAAGCTGAGGATGAGGATTCAAGTCCTTTTTATATCAAAGCTTTATGGATCATTTTTCTTTACAATCTTAAATGTTGAAATATTAAATATCTTCCTCCATTTTTGGATGTTTTAATGAATTTTTCACTCCTTAAAGCTTCTCTTACATTCGCTTCTAGAGCCTTAGGATCTAAAATATAAACTATTTAATTCTGCAGTCAGGAGGACAAGAAGTTGTGGCTCATGGGTTCATCGTACGGTTAAAAAACGGCACGAACGGATCACGAGCGTCCGACCTTCAGAGTGACTCCTCACTACAGTGAAGGTTGTTTTATCACTAATGCAGTTATTTATTCCCCATCATCTATATTGACAATGTCATTCCAGGCGTGTGTGTGTGTGTGTGTGTGCGCTCAGTGGAGATCTTGGCGACACTCCCGGTGTTCTCAGTGCTACAGAACGAGACTCTTATCTACTAAGAGGCTCATGAACCAGAAGTCGATCTGAAAAATGCTGGAAATTACAACTTAATTTTTTCCAGGTTGCTTCGCTTTATAAAATTCTAAATCGAAACGCTTTATCGATGTCTGTTTCAGCGTAAAGGGTCCGATATTTATTTGTATTGTTTTTTTTCCTGTATCTGTGTGATATTTTTATTTGTGGGCGGAGCTTACATGGTCCACTCGGCCGTGTCGAGCCTTACAGCGTTTCCACCTTCGTATTTCAAGCTGTGTCCTGTGGTTAATCACAATGTCTCTGATTAGGGATCATCCACAATCGGGTCATAACATCACCCAGGAATGTGGGAGGAGTTTTGGGAACGTGAAGTAACGACGCGGAATCGAACAGTGTACGAGTGACACAGCAATTAGTGTCAAGCAGGGGGTGCCAATACTTTTAATCTTACTGAAAATAGAGAGAATTCGAAGTGACTGAAACAAATGCAGGTCTCACAACTCGCCAAGCTCTAATTCAAGATGACGGTGTGTATCACAGCAGAGGAAGAGTGACGGATTCACGTGCGTCGGTTTACGAGACGACGCCGAATTCAGATTAATTCATCAAATAAATCTGCTCTGCTCTTACTGAGGCTTGTTTTATTTATCCACGTTATTCCTTCATTGTGTCTCACATGTTGATTTCAGATATAATGAGATATAAAACATTGTTCAGTACTTTATACCTTTCTGGTATCCAGTTTAATTTAAAAACAAGAACGAGCTTATTTTCTTTTCCCTCATTACGCTGTGGGTCGTCTGAGTGTCTGCTGTGTGTGTTGCAGAGCGTGGAGACGGTGTGCACCCTGTATCACTCCCTCCAGGACGCTTCCGGAGGACTGATGGAGGTCCGGAAGGAGACGACGGGTCCGGACGCCGCCCTGCTCAGACCCTGTCCACGACACATGTCCGTCACAGAGAGACTACGCAAAGTCGTGCAGGAGTTAGTGGACACGGAGAAATCCTACGTCAAGGTAAAACCCGAGTTGGGAAAATAAACACACAGATTTGGAACCAATAGAGAATGTAAGAGCAGGGGATTATGGGTAATGACGCTTCAGGTGATTGTGTCTGCTCTGACTCGTCATCTCACACCATCAGACACACTTTATTGTGTCTTCTTAAACAAGTGATGCAGAGCAACAACTGATAAGTCGAAGAAAGAAAGATGGAGTAAAAGAAGCAGAGGAGCGACGCAAATATTATCGAATGGAGAAGGAAGATTTAGTTTATTTTTAATAATGTTTACAGTTTTATATTCCTTCATTATATGTAGAAATAAATGTAGAACTCTTATAGAATGAGTTGCATTTAAATAATATTTAGCATTATGGTTTGTGTTTAAAGTCAGACGCATAACGCTAATAGTTACTAGAGGTTCAATTAAAGTCCGTCAAGCCGGCGATTATTAAATTCATTCACTCACTCTCACTCTACCGCTTATCCGAACTACCTCTGGTCACGGGGAGCCTGTGCCTCAGGCGTCATCGGGCATCAAGGCAGGATACACCCTGGACGGAGTGCCAACCCATCACAGGGCACACACACACACACACACACACACTTTCATTCACTCACGCAATCACACACTACGGACAATTTTCCAGAGATGCCAATCAACCTACCATGCATGTCTTTGGACTGGGGGAGGAAACCGGAGTACCCGGAGGAAACCCCCGAGGCACGGGGAGAACATGCAAACTCCACACACACAAGGTGGAGGTGGGAATCGAACCCCCAACCCTGGAGGTGTGAGGCGAACGTGCTAAACACTAAGACACCGTGACCCCCGCGATTATTAAATTGTCTGTTAAAATGATGTAGAATTGCACTGAGATTCGCTTGCTAGCTGCAGCAGGAGGACGAATTCACCATGATGTGCTGCGTTGGCTCTGATATGCCGCAATAAATATAGCGACAGTCTGCCAATGCTTTAGCACACAGCGTCGTCGTGGGCAAGACGGGATTCTGTTACAACCCCCCTGGCTGAAACAAACAATGTGGGATATGGAATTAAACGTTCTAGTCTTTTTCTGTTAAACCGAACATAAGGATAAACTGTACACTGAAATCTGGTCTGGATTCATTTCTTTTTGTTTTGTCAGGATCTGAGCTGCTTGTTCGAGATCTACCTGAAGCCCCTGCAGAAGGAGACGTTTCTCACACAGGATGAGGTAAAAAAACTTAACATTATCCCGTTTAAGCCGAAGACTAAAATGATAATATAATGAACGGTGTTAACAGTTGTGACTAATGCTAATGGCTAGTGCTTTAGCCTGGCTGAACCGGGCTGGACCGCGTCACGGCTCAGGATGTCTCCGGAGAGACGAGCGAGCGGCATTAAAGAGCCATTAGCGCGCTAGGACGTGCCCTTGTACAGAGTGAGCGAGCTGAGAGAGAGAGAGCGAGTGGTTAAGTAGAGCCACTCAGGATAATGTGACCGAGTGATAAACATTAAGCACTGAATGTCAGGACGAGTTAAGAGCCGCTGTGTGTTTACACTTTATCGCTTAGACCACTCATTGGTCAGATGGTGTTGGGGGTCCTACTAGGGAAACTCTTATAGGTTCTCTGTAGAACCCCACACCAAAGGGTGTTGTGCATGGAGTCCAGAGTTCTTGTGACCCTTCACCATCCACCATCTTGACTAGGATAAAGATCTTACTGCAGATGGACA
Organism: Tachysurus vachellii; assembly: GCF_030014155.1. NCBI lineage: Eukaryota > Metazoa > Chordata > Actinopteri > Siluriformes > Bagridae > Tachysurus > Tachysurus vachellii. Next base: position 27,019,415 of record NC_083469.1, read on the forward strand.
CTGAGGAACCACTGAGGAACCCTTCTTTTTATATCATTAATTTCTCCCTTTGCCCTGTTTATTCATTTTGTGTTTGCTTTCTTCTGCATAACATTTGCTTTCCTGACTATTTTAAACACCGTAGAATAACACCGTCTGTCGTCTCGTCCTCTTTTCCCAGATGGAGAGTTTGTTCGGGAGTCTGCCGGAGATGCTGGACTTCCAGAAGGTGTTTCTGCAAACCCTGGAGGAGAGAATTGCCTCGACTCCAGACTTCAGCACACTGGAGACCCCGGGGCAGTTCAGGGTAAATCTCAGCTCTCACTACGCGTGACGTCTCTTCGTCTCTTGTCGCCGTGTCGTGAGTGTTATGGTCTGCGCTTGTGGGCGTGGCCTGTTCATAAGTAGCTAAAACGTACAGCCTGCATTTAACTAGTTAAATTAAATAATACAGTAAACACTACTTTTACTTCTGAGCTTTTTTATTTAATTATTATTATTTTTTATACCTTTTTTGAGCCTAACTTCTGCATGTTCGAGCGTCGTCAGTCGTCAGCGATTATAAACGTCAAGACGCATGAATAGATTTTCTCTTCACGATCCATCAGGACTGTAACATCTCCCTCTCTGATATTCACAATGATCTTTTGTTCCGTTCACTTTTGTTCCGATATTAATGTTCCGTCTGAACCTGATTATTATGCCGTCAGAGTTTATTCTCTTTATTTTCTCTCTCTCTCCTTTTTCTTTTGTTGCTGTTCAGAAGCTGCTTTTTTCTCTCGGAGCGTCGTTTCTTTACTACGCCGATCACTTCAAACTCTACAGCGGCTTCTGCGCCAATCACATCAAGGTCCAGAAGGTTCTGGAAAGAGGTACGTTCCCATGCCGCGCTTGTGACGGTCGTATCTATAGCAGCGAGAACGTTAAATCGAATACGTTTAATGTTCACTTTATGGTTTATTTTTTTGTGTGCAGTTCCTCCTTTAGTCAAATCATTAAAAATATTTTTAATTAACATTAAATTCTAATCTTGGGATTTACAGGTTAACGTGCTGATGAAGTCTCTGATGATTAAATGCAACACGTTCTGCATTAAAACGTGTAACGTGTGTGAGCATCGTGCTGTTCATCTGCAATGCAGTTCCTCTGCAGCCTTAAAAGCTCTCACATCCTTTTAAAGTTTTTTCAGGCTCATAAATTTTATGAATTTTGTCCTCTTCAATGCAGGAGGTCTGATCTATAATAAGGATCTGATCATTAAACCTGATTGTGACTAAATATAACTGGAATAATGTGTGTAACATTGGCCTGGTTTCAGTCTCGGGCACGCTGCCCAGTGTAAAACCAATGGAAGCATGAGCTCTCGACTCTGAGGGAGCAGAAAACTGCCCCCTGGCGTCTTTAATTTGTCCCATTACGGGATCAGAACATCAGCTCTGTACACAGGAACAGAGCCCAGGGTTCCGTGTGTGAGGAACGATCCGGAGCTCTGACAGCGTGCCACTGACTGTAAAAGGCTCGTTTTACTGAAACCCCAAAGTCAGGAAATGTGTGTTAGTGATGCAGTCTGTAGCCGTGTACTTATATCTGTATGTTTATCTGTAGATAACGAGTATGAGCTGCAATAGAAACAGTAATGTATTCATATCAGAGCTGCTGTTACAGAACAACAGTCAATCCGACCTTACTGACCAATCAGACCTTACTGACCAATCCGACCCTACTGACCAATCGGACCCTACTGACCAATCAGACCTTACTGACCAATCAGACCCTACTGACCAATCAGACCCTACTGACCAATCAGACCCTACTGACCAATCAGACCCTACTGACCAATCAGACCTTACTGACCAATCAGACCCTACTGACCAATCAGACCTTACTGACCAATCAGACCCTACTGACCAATCAGACCTTACTGACCAATCAGACCTTACTGACCAATCAGACCCTACTGACCAATCAGGATCTGGTGTTAATGAGCTAACTCAATACCTCATGATACCACTTGGCTGTTTAGAGCAGAATAAATGGTTATGTAACATTTTATAATAATATTTTAGTTTTTCTAAAGCTGAATTAATTTGAACAACACGAGCCGGATGTGATTGGATTCATTCATTAATCCTGTGTGAATTGTGTTGGAGTAATAGACCTGTGGCCACCCCCTGCTTCTCAGAGTACATGTGTAGTGTAGGGTGGTGTAGGGTGGAGTAGTGTAGGGTGGTGTAGAGTAGTGTAGGGTGGTGTAGGGTAGGGTGGTGTAGGGTAGGGTGGGGTGGAGTAGTGTAGGGTGTTGTAGGGTAGGGTGGTGTGGGGTGGAGTAGTGTAGGGTGTTGTAGGGTAGGGTGGTGTAGGGTAGGGTGGGGTGGAGTAGGGTAGGGTGTTGCAGGGTGGGGTGGAGTAGGGTAGAGTAGTTTAGGGTAGGGTGGTGTAGGATAGGGTAGTGTAGACACAAACGCTACTATCTCCTGAGCTGTGTGTGTGTGTGTGTGTGTGTGTGTGTGTGTGTGTGTGTGTGTCAGCAGTGTTGGTAATTACAATTTCTCACACACTGCGTCTGTTGTGCGGGAGATGTGCTCGTGCAGCGATAAAGATTTTTTTTTTGCCTACGTGTTAATTGCCTGCCAATTACACTCCAACGTGCGAGAGCGGCCTCGGTGTGAGCGCTTTGTTAATTGCTCTCACTGTCTCTGATACTCGACACAGAGAGGTAGAGCTGTTCAGGGACGAGACACAGTAACATGGCTGCTCCGCTCTCACCTCATTCATCTGCAACGAGGCGCGTTTACTGCAGCGGCCATAAACATAAATAAATAAATAAATAAAAGGGTTTGGGGGTGGAGGGGTGTCCAAGAGCTGTGCTGCCTGCTTGTGGATGCGTGATGTGGCATGATGTGATTATGTAAATGTGTCCTGTGTGTTCAGCTAAAACAGATCGAGCCTTTAAGGAGTTCCTGGACGCGAGGAATCCAACCAAGCAGCACTCGTCTACACTCGAGTCCTATCTGATTAAACCAGTGCAGAGAGTGTTAAAGTATCCTTTACTGCTGCGGGAGCTGGTGTCCCTGACCGATACGGACAGTGAGGAGCACTACCACCTCACGGGTACGTACACACACACACACACACACACACACACACACACTGTGCTTTACTCTAGTGTTTAATTGTTACAGAGGCCTTGAAGGCGATGGAGAAAGTGGCCAGCCATATAAACGAGATGCAGAAGATCTACGAGGATTACGGCGCTGTGTTCGATCAGCTGGTGGTGGAACAAAGTGCATCAGAAAAAGAGGTACGTCTTCATCCCTAAACCAGCAGCTCCCTCGGCTGCTTGTCGTCAAACCTGCGCTACAGTCAGAGCAGCTGTTAGCTCTATGTACCACATCAGCCTGTTTAGTGACATCATAAAACAAGTCCATAAGAAGCTCCGCCCCCGAGCAGGTTTTAATGCCATTTAAGAAATTAGTCACAAGCATCAGCCGTCTATATAAAGTTAACTGTGACTTATTGAGTATTTTATAGTGTTTTATTGTGTTTGTCTCTCAGGTCACAGAGATTTCCATGGGAGAGTTTCTCATGCATTCCTCAGTGACGTGGATAAACCCGTTCCCGTCTCTCGGCCGCATGAAGAAGGAGCCAGAACTCACCGTATTTGGTAAATAGCTACTTAACACACACACCCTTACCCTTACCCCCCCCTCCCCACACACACACACACACAGGCTTTTAATTGTCATCAGAAATTCATTTTCATTTTTTTAATTCCATTTGATTTAAAAACAGCAGGTCCAGGAAAATGGCATTACTTTAAAGTTCAACTGACTTCAGAATTGAACACGTACAGAGTATTAAAGGTGCACGATGTTTTAAAACCGAGTCGGGCCGACTAACAAAACTAACGCGTAGCCAATGAGCACAAAGGGGCGTGTCTTGTCAATATGCGGCGGAGAGAGTGTTCAGTGCTCATGTGTGACATTAGCAGAAAGCGATTGAAACACTGACATGACGGAGACCTGCCGTTACCTCTGCCTCGGGTACTAGGTGTTGAACGTCGTCTTCCGCGTGAAACAGCTAAACCTTTCACGCTACAACACACAGTACTACAAAAACACATCTGTGTTACCATAGTATTACTCATTGTGTTCATTTACTGATAAAAATATCCCCTCGGCCAGCTGAACCAGCAGGTTCCGCATGTATGTGTGGGCGGAGCTATCAAAACAGGGGTGACACCCATTTGGGTTAGGGGCGTGTTTGTTTTGGTAATTTTAAATGTCAACATTGGCTTTCAAACAACGTGGACCGCACCTTTAATGTGCCTCTATTGTAAACATCTTGTAGACACGAAGCTAATAACGTTCGCTGGTATAAAAGTGACGACGTGTCTTTTCCCTCACCAGTGTTTAAGAAGGCAGTGATCCTCGTGTGCAGAGAGAGCAACAAGCTGAAGAAGAAAATGGTGAGTCTGCTCTCTGTCTTACTGCAATAATCAAACACTGCTAATGAATCATTATTCCCTGTGTGTGTGTGTGCGACAGAACGTTCCACGCTCTGCCCACGCGCACGGAGATCAGGACAGCGTTAAGTTCCGCTGGCTGGTTCCTCGCTCTGCACTGCAGGTCAGACTGGGGAACACGGCAGGTACGACGGCACACACACACACACACCCTGATTACGCCACAGCATTACTGTATTCTGATTGGTCAGAAGAAAACATGTAATCGTCGAAGCTTTAAAGATTTCTGCAAGGGGAAATATGTTTATTTGACATTATAAGAACTTAACACAAGTGAGAAGAGCAACTAACTCATTTCACAGCTGTTACACAACCACAACATAAACACAATTTCTTGCCTTTTGTCTGTTTAAGTAGTAAAAAAAATCGTTTGTAACTTGCTGAGACTTTCATGATGTTCTGGTGCAGAAAAAAAAGAAAGCTTCAGACTGATAACATAAAGGGTTTTATTCCTTATGCTCTACACAAACAGGAGGCGTTATTTATTGCACACGTTTCACATTTTCTTAAATTCTGTAACAATTTTAAATAAATGAATAAAAAGCTGAACGAGAGATTTATTAGAGTTGCAGCATCTCCATGGCAGGAACTTTACACTGGGACAAACACAATGAACAGGAAGCCATCAGATATTCAGCATTACTGTGTGTTCGGTGGAATAAGTGACACACACACAGTAATGTTTTACTGATAAAAGACGAGCGAGTTAAACGAGTCAGTCATGTTATTTTGCACACAGAAATGAACTGCGTCTGGGAGCTGATCCACACTAAATCTGAGCTGGAGGGTCGACCCGAGACGGTGTTCCAGCTGTGCAGCAGGTGAGCGACACCATCATTTGGCTCAAAACAGAAGCTCTGAGCGATGTACTGAGATGCTAACTGTATGCTAACATCTCCTACAGCACACCTGAGAGCAAAGTGAACACGGTCAAGGTGATCCGCGTTGTTCTGCGGGAAAACGCACGCAGGGGGACACGAGGAACCGAGCAACCAGCTGAGAGAACCTGCAGAGAACATCTGGCTCCTCTGAGGGGAAGTTTACCTTCATCAGCTAAACTCGGTCAGTCCCAGCACTCACACACACACACACAGTCATGTTTAACAGACAGAATCCCTAAGAGGAAGGTGTAGCTTACACACTCTTACACAGTCATCCATTGACCTGTCTGAGGTTCTCTCACGTGTGTTTCAGGTTCCTCTCGAGCATCCTGGTTGTGCCAGAAGCCCACCAGCATTGACTCTCTCGCCAAAAGTGACACACTGAAGCCTGTGCAGTTAGACTCTGATTCGGCGAGTGAGAGCAGCGGAGACCCGCCCAATGCCCCTTCATCAGAGGCTCCGCCCCCTCCCTCCAACCTCAGACGCGGGAGCATGAGGGAGTCGGACATTCTCAGCGATGACGACGGCTTCAGTGAGCGCTTGGCTCGCCGTGACTCCACCCCCGGGTCGATCGAGACTCGGTTCCACGAGCTGCACCTGAGCGACGAGGCCCGTGAGGAACCCGAAGGTCGTGAGGTGAACTCTCCTCAGCTTCAGCTCAGACGGGCTCACTTCAGCGCCGTGAGGCGGCGGTCGGCGAGAAGCGAACCGAGACGCAGCCAGGCGGCGCTGCTGAGTCTGAGGCAGCACAGCCACTCTCTGGACAGCCAGTCAGACTGCACGGGGGTCAACGTCGACCTGAATACGCTGCTAGAGCGAGACTTCAGCGTCCACAGCCTCACCTCCGTCATCAACGAGGACTGTTTCTACGAAAACGCCAACAAGAACAGCACCACGGCTACGCCGTCATAGCCACCAGTCTGTACACTGTTTAACGTCTGGAAGAGGAATTCGCTTTAACCTTCAGGCCACGCCCAGACATCCAAAGCCACGCCCCCACTGTCACTTCTGAATAAATAAGTGACAGGTAAGGAGAGCTTCCACGTCCTCATGGGGTTCTCTGTAGAGCCAAAGCATGGGTTTGTTTTCCTTTTTTCACAAACACAAGGAAACAACAACAATCATTAACTCCATGTTGCACAGCGTCTCGTCTCCCCAAACCTGCGCCGCCCTGCAGGAACCATCCAGATGTTGCATCGGCTTCTTTTGTGCCTTTTTATTTGTCCTTTTATTTTTACATACTATGATCTTTACAGTTTTTAAGCTTTTTATTATTTATTGAAAACATTGTTCCTTTTGAATAGAAAGTTAAAACTTGGTGTTTTTATTTTGCATGAGGTTTGTGACTGTTCTGGGGTCAGTAACAGTAAAAACAGCTTTTTTTTTAAATGCCAAATGTGTACAGTATTTTTCTGAATAAGTGTAAATTTAATTTGTACTGCGGTTTATCAGCGTGGCGTTTTAACGATGAGTCACGAGTGTTGTGTAATAAAGTGACGTCGGTGATGTATGGTGGTGCTGCAGAGGTTTGTAAATGAACCGTGAATAAAAACGTCTTTTGGTATTCGACCGTGTGGCCGTAATGAAATAAACAAGATGGACGACCTCGGTCACGGAGAGCGAGACGAACGGGAGCGTGTCCGAGCCTGATGGAGTCGCGCTGAACGCTGGGGTAAAATCCCTCAGGCAGAATTAGTGGCTGAATCAGCAAGAGCGCATTTAATGCAGCTTTATCTACTCGTTAATGTCCTGATTTTCAGTTCGCCATTAAATTAGTCAGCGAGTTAAACAGCTGGGAAAAAAAAACTACTGTCATTTACAATTTTGATGCGACTCCTGATGCACAACGATAACCTCCGGCGTTCATAAAGAGAAACAGACCAATATTAATGTTCTATATATATATTTACTTTTTACACAGGTTTTACAGATGTTAATGAAACACACGAGTGACATCTTTTACCTGTAACACGACGTCCGATGGCGGAAACGTTCAGTGTTACTGAGCAGCACGTTGGAGTTTTTGATATGAAAGTGAAGCGGCTCAGTTTCTTGGAGGAAAACGTTGCTCTGGCAACAGACTGAATTTTTTTTTTTTTTTTCCAGGAGATTTCCACATGCTATCTGACCTTCACAGGCATTATTCTGCTCTAACAGTGAAAATCTGCTGTCAGACGTTTTATTTATTTATTTATTTATTTACTAACTATTCATGCTGCGCTGTAACCTCAGACGTCTCTAAAGTCGTTGCTAGAGAAACATTTCTCTCTGTAAAGCTCGACGGAGCTCTTTGTGCCGCTGTTGCTTTGCTGTATGACAGCAATTCGAGTCAAATGTAAACTCTTCTGAACTGAGCAGGAGAAACGGCCTGAATAACGACAACAATGAGAAGGTTTTCAGGTCCGGATGCGTCGAAGGGCCTCGTGTGAGGATTCGCTTTCATTTGGAGGTTTTTTTCCCTTTTTAAAGACGTGAACTGCAGACTTTTTGTTTATCAGCAATAAATAAAGATAAATACTGCAGAAAATAAAACTGCACCAAACTCTCACCTCCAAGTCTTTGTTTCTTCTACAACTCAACAGCTGGAATAGAAAAAAAATGGTATAAAATTTCGTCCCTGTGTGCTGCGGAGTGTCACTGTCGGCCGTCAGCGTCGCTCCGATTTCATCTGTCTGTGTCTGTGACGCTTCTGCCGCAGCTCTTCTCTGAACTCGTAGCTGAACAGGTCGGTGTTTTCTCTGCACAGCTTGCCGTAGGCGTCCGTTAAAGCTCTGAACTGACCGACGGAGATGTCGGCGGGACGGAGAGTTGGGTCCACGTCGGCACGCCGCAGGAGCTCCTCCGTCATCCTGAGTCTCTGAGCCTCGGGAAACAGCATCCTGTAGGAGAGGAGCAGGAGCACGTCACGCTGACGTTAATAACGTGGTGATGTTACAGGAAATAAATCAACACCTTCCGACCAATCAGGATGCAGAATTCAACACCGCTGTGGTCTCGTGATTCGGATCGTTAACGTGGTGTTTCACAGACGTTCAAAACTTTACATCTCTCTCGATGTGAAAGAAAAATTCTCTTAAAACCGTCGTCATCATCATCATCATCATCCTGTCGCTCCTCACACGGCCTCCGTAATCACCAGGGGAAAATATCTGTGTGATTAACGTATTAAATCATTCTGTTGCTTTCGTTCTAACAGGCTTCTCATGTTGGGCGCCAATATTTTGGCTGTGATTAAAGCCGCCATAGTAACGTACAGAAATACTGTATTAATGAAAGGGATTCGACACAGTTTGTGTTCCATGTTGTGACTTTAACAAGAGAAACTGGGCTTTAAAGCTTCGGCTTGTTATTTTCACGACTCTGTGATCTGACGTCTCGCCGCCGCCAAAAAAAATGCTGTCAAAAAGTTTCCTGCTGAATTTCTGTCATCTTCCTTCATCACGACTGTTCCTGCAGGATACAGTGACGTGCTCTCGGGGTCTTATTAATATAATAAATATTTTGTCTCTGCCAAAGTAAAAAATATCTATAAATGGGGCAAAAAGTTTTCACTCCTACGGAAATAAAAAAAAAAAAAAAAAGATTTTTCTGTAGAATGTGTGTTAAAGCAACTGGCCAATAGTGAGTGAAAGTAAAGGCTATAAAAATAAAAAGCTAAATCCTGGTGCATAAATATTGGCACCCCAAACAGAAGATGCCTACAGACTTGTGTGCTTTTATTACAGCGCAGCTTCATCCCTCATCACCATCGTCTCAGCCCAGTGCTATTTACTGAGTGATACCAACGAGCCTTGGGTGATGGATATTAAATCAATATATCAAAAGGAAGGAAGTGAAGATGAAGAGCAGAGAGGAGAAGGTAGAGAGGAGAAGAGCAGAGAGGAGAAGAGAAGGTAGAGAGCACTTACTCGAGTCCTTTGTGGCAGTGCTTCCTGCGGAACTGAAAGACGTTCCTGACCACTTTCTCCACCAGCTTAAAGGGCTGCTGGATGCGTGGCTTAACCAGAGGAGTGAAGTGAACCACCCCCACGTCCACCTACACACAGAGGAATGAAGAGAACACAATCACGGTGAAGCAAGACTCCCACACACACACACACACACACACACACACACACACAAATAAGGAGAACACAATCACAGTGAAGCATGACCCACACACACACACAGAGGGATGATGGACAGCTAGCTGCAGGGAAGGGTGAGTGGTAGAAAAGGAAGGCAGTGACGCAGCAGTTGCCACAGTAACACCTGTTTGAAGGGGCCGAGAATACAAAAGACCGGCTGCTAAATGTCTCGTCGAAAAAACTGCCACATGAAAACACAGCATGAGAAACAGCATCGTTTTTATACCCCAACAAACCAGCAAGGAGACTGTTATGATGCTGGGATTGATGAAGGGGGGAGAACCAACATTTAGCCTCGACTCCTCTTTCCCCTCTATCATCTTCCCTCTCACTCATCCTTTCTCTGTCTCTCTTCCTCTCTCATCTTCTGTCTTTCTCCATCTCTCTCCCTCTGTTTCATCCTCTCTCTCCTTCTCTCGCTCTCATCCTGTCTCTCTCTTTCCCCCTCGCTCATCCTCCAGTCAGCGCTAAGCTGATATGACAAACTGTTGAAGAAAATCGTGCCAGAGCGAGCGAGCAGATCGGAGCAGAGCAGATCGGAGCGATGCCGCGCTCCTCCTCAGATCTCCCTCCCTCACAGTCTTGTTTTTTTTCCCCTCCTCTCTTGAGGCACAGCTCTTCCTTTCACTGTGAGCAATAAAAAGGAGCCGTGCACAACGAGCCCCAGGAGTGGAGGAGCGTAAATTTCTGTATCGCCTGGACGGTGAATGAAGAGCACCATATGGACCGTTTTATCCTTTCTTCTCGGCGGACAGACTGAGGGAGAACCTCAAGATTCAGGAGAAACAGATAACGGACATGATAACGTCAAGACCGCCGTCGTCTCAAACAGGTAGGTGTGCGGAGTCGTGTTCTGTAGCGCTGAACGCGGGAGGCGTTTCGTTGTCATTTACGTCTCCCTGTTTAATTTGGTGCTGGTATGGATGAGAATGTGGAAGTGATGAAGGGAAAACTTCATCAGTGTGATGATGAAAAAAACAAACAACAACACGGCTGTGATTCATTCGCTGTCGAATCGTTCGTCCGATCCGGACGTAGCTCGGCTCTGCACCGGCACCGTACGAACTTTAGCGTGCTGCAGTGATGCAGGAAGCCGTCCGTCAGTCCTGCACTTCTCCTTACAACTTAAGGATGAGACGCGCAACATCACGGCGTTAATTAGAAAAATAAAAATCAATGAAATCGATGTTTATTTAAAATACACCAGAGTATCTATAGTGTCTCCTATAGAGGCTTCTGTCCTGTAGGAATTACACCATATATATTCTGCAGTGTGTGTGTGTGTGTGTGTGTGTGTGTGTGTGTTGGGGCTTGGGATGGGGGGGGGGGGGGGGGTCGATGTTGCTACTATACATGCAGCAGCATTTCTGCCTTCTGAAAGGTTCCAGTCACTTTGGAGTGTGATTTATGACACAGCAGCTACACGGCCTCGTGCTCTCACCCTCTCGCCCGCCCACTGTGTAGTGATCTCTCTCTCTCTCTCTCTCTCTCTCTCTCTCTCTCTCTCTCTCTCTAATAATCCACTCCTGATAACCACAGCACAGGAAAATCCTTCATCTTAAATCAATGGCACGTCAGCATCACTGTCGTTAAAACACACTGCATTTAAATGATTCGTAACTCTGAGAACGACTCGTTAATAAACCACACAAACACACACACACGCACACACACATACAGTAAAAGGAAGAAAGAAAAAAAAACATCCTCTACAAAAGTGCCAATTATAAACAAAACTCTAAATCTCTGGTTAAATATAAACTGTGAATCAACACGTTCACAATCAGTTCACCGTGTTCTCGTCGATTATGTAACGTGTGGAAGGAGTCTCCAGCGTCAGAGCTACTGTCATGTTCACTAAACCCTCCAAAGATAAACATCGTATAAAGGATGCGTTTTTCTGCATCGCCCAAAAGAACTGAAGCCCAATTTCTGAAGCTTAATAAGCAAAAAAATTGCAATTACAAAAGTAAGTACAAAAATAATCAAGGTTACAAATTCGGGAGGGACGATCGGTAAGCCAGGACAGATGGACTCCAGTTATTGTGTTATGAAAAGTTTTCGAGGCCACAATTACACAAATACTGTCATTAATAAATTCTCTATAAGCAACAAACAATCCTATATCTTCATGTTCACCCACGATGTTCTCCAGGTCCCTCAGCCAGAAAGACTGCGTGATTTGTCATTTTTGTTATTGGGAACGTGAGGTGAAAATCCCTCAAGACTAAAATAAAGCATCGTTCCTGAGCACAACAGCCTGAGAACAATTCAATACCCAGCCGTGAATACAGGAACTGACGGAGGTGAGAAAACAATCCTGCATTAATCATGACGACGCGTCCGAAAAACACGCGCAAGTACTTTAGCTGGAGTGGAAGGAGAAAGCAGGGATGTGCTGCAGTTCCTGCTGCTGTGCAGAAGAAAAATAAATAAATAAATAAAAGTACTCCTGTGTTCAAGGAACAGCCCACGGCACGGAGAAGAAGCAAAAGTGTTGCCTGATATCTGCAGATCTCAGCTGAGACACATGACAAGCAGGAACGGATGTTTTTTTTAATGGGAGAACAAATGAAACGTTCTTCATGAATGTAACGTGAAAGCAATTTTTGAAATAAACGACTGCGCAATAAAAACAGACAACAAACGCAGACCCGCATGCGTCAGGATGTAATTTGCATTTATATGAACACGAGAGCTCGTTTGGTGTGGACACCGAGACAAGGACGTTTTCAGGGGACCCTCGGTAACAAACTGCACGTTCAGCTAAATATGAAAAGCTCGGATGCGAGCGACAAAAAAAAACAATCGTGTCCTGAAAATAAAGCGAATGCAAAGTGGACAGAAAAATTCCCAGACCAGGGGAAGGATGATGATGTCGTCCAGCGAAGCTGCGGTAAAGAGGTGATAAAATCAGGGCCGTGGGCTTTTAATAAGGCCTCGTACCTTCACACTCCCCTGGTGCATGTTAGCAGTTTGCTTCTGTCCCTATTATTTTGTGGAATGGCAAGAGATTTATACCAGCTGTTATTTAGACTGTGTTGTATGTAAATCAGGAATATTTATGGAAATAATTATTACAACTGTTTAATTATTATTGTTCAAATTTTACATTTTAAAGCCCATTTTACATCAGACCCAGCAGTGCTACTGCAAATGAATGTTATTAATCGTGATGAATGCTGTTCTTATTTAGAGATGAATCAATATAAATAAACACACACACACACACACACACACACACTCACACCAAAGGTTTTCTTGGTTATGAAACAAAATGTCAGCCAAAACAGACATTACATTCAGCACCGATAGCAGAGTGTGATGACTGAAGGTCAGCAGAACAGAACGCAGGACTGTGACTGTTGCTGGGGTTCGTGTTTGGTTTACTACAAGTATCGATTCAGGACGAATTCAACATCAATGAGAAAGACACCAAAGGCTGAACTGACTGGACCACACACACACACACACACACACACACACACACACACACACACACACACTTCATATAGACCTGATTCAAGTAATGAAGTTAGAGCTAGCTGCAGTTGGTTGGTTATACGGTCTTTATAAAATCAGCCCAGAGTGTGTTTTATCTCGCTCTCTGTCCTCTTTGTCATTCATGAATCAAGGTCGTATAACTGCAGAAGGGAGATGGAAAGGGGAGGGGGGGTGGGTTCTGGTCCCTGCTTTATAGAATATATTCCTGTATGCGTGTGTGTGTGTGGTGTGTGTGTGTGTGTGTGTGTGGTGTGTGTGTCAGTTTAAACTAAATCGAGTTCACCTTGAATATTAGACTAAATAGGGACAGGTCCTTAGACTCACTGTGCATCACCAACATCTGGCCAGATGAAAGGTGAAGGACGGCTCATGTTCTGTTCTCTCACAATGTTCTGATTAACACATTAACGATGTGCAGAACCGAAAATGTACTAATTATAGAACAGCATCTTAAAACACGTTTAATCATATTATTAAACATCTTTCATGTATGTGTACATTTTATAATCTGTATTTTATTTACACTAATATGTACCAGGTAAAAATAATTAAATTCCCAGAATGCACTGGGGCCAAATTTAAGGAATAAATCTTAGTAAAAAATATTGGCAATAATTATATCTTTGATATAATACTGTGGCAATAAATAAACATATAATAAACACAAATCATGAGAAATAAACAAAAATAAACACACCCTTATCTTACTGTCTGTACAGTAGATATATGTTAGATTATGTTAATTAGCTTAAGGGCTAGTTATGCTAGGTGCTGTTTAATACAAAAGTAGATTATATAATAAGTGCAAAATAAATTTCCCAAAAACACAAACCATGTGTTTGTAGACAAAAATAAAACTTTAAATTGTAGTTTACAGAATGATGTTAATTCTAAACCGAATTCCTTGTGAGTGTCAACACAATAAACCTGATTCTGATTCTAATTCTGATTCATAACGGTACAGAGACGGGTTGCCAGATTGGAGTCACTTCAACACGAGTGACGGGTTTTTTAAATCTATCCAAATTCATTAGAACTATTAGGAGTTAATGTAACGAATAATAATTAGATCAAGTTTATTTTGTCTACAGAAATATTACATTTTATAGCACAAATGTTGTCTTTTTTCGATTATAGTAATTTTTTTGACGCGGGGGATTTCGCTAAACATGGCAACTACACGCGAACACTTTCAGTACAAGACGGAGGTAAAAACAGCGTTAAAACAGCGGAGTCCGTTTGTTCATCGTGACGCAGAAGGAGGAGAAAAACACCCAGGAGGAGAGAAAGAGAGAGAGAGAGAGAGGAAGAGAGGGAGAGAGAGAGAGAGACGAGTTCATACCCCGTGTTTTCGTTGTGTGTGTGCGCGCGCGCGATTCTGAGGCAGCGAGTGAGGGGCTCGTGCGTGTGCGCGTGTGAAGCTCTGCACCAGTCTGAGGTAAAGATGCTTCTGTTATTTTCCTTTAAACAAAATCGTGTAAAAACCAAAAAAACACGCAGCACGAGCGTGTGTCAGCCTTCAGCGCTTTTTAATGTTGTTAAACTACAAACAGGAACAACGTTACCCGGTGTGAGGGGTGTGTGTGTGTGTGTGGGGGGGGTGTATGTGTGTGTGGTGTATTTTTGTGTGTGGCGGGGTATATGTGTGTGTGTAGGGGGTGGTGATGTATGTGGTGTGTTTTTGTGTGTGGGGTGTGTGTGTGTGGGGGGGTTATATGTGTGTGTATATGTGTGTGGGGGTATATGTGTGTGTGTGTGGGGGGTATATTAGTGTATGTGTGTGTGTGTTTACGTGCACGGGACACCGTCATGTAGCCCCACAAAGATCAGGGTGTCCCTTTGCTGTAAGGAGGAAGACGCAAGCTCTTCATCATCCTTTGTTCCTGGTGAGGGAAAGTGCTGAAGGGGATGATGAGGTGGATGATGATGATGAAGAGGAGGATGTTGACTTGCCTGATCACTCACTCAGTTCTCTGTTTATTTCCTCAGGAAGCCGCTGGTGCTAAAGACGACCGGACGCTTAGACGAGCGCCCGTGTGAATGGTGTCCCGGCAGACGAATTGGTTAAGATGGCGTCCACAGGCACACAGATCTTTGGCTTTGTGCTGGCGCTGCTGGGCATCCTGGGTGTTACGGTGGCCACACTGCT
>NC_083469.1:27039579-27047079 GCF_030014155.1 Tachysurus vachellii
CATCCTCTTTCAGCCTAATGTGCCTAACGGCAAGCCGCGTTATAAATGGCTCCTTCCTACGAGGACGTTACGTACGCATACCGGTGGCATGGAGCTCGGCCGGTCGACTCTTCGGTCTAATTGTGCTTTAAATCAGAATTGACATGGAGGCTTTTTTAATGCTTCCTCTTTCAGAACAAACATCCTCTCGGTTCTGATTGTTCAGGATAGAAAGAGTTAAGAAACCTCACAAGGAACGAATGTAGAAGCAGCCCTGTGTGTTTAACCTACATTTCTTTAATGAGTCTCTGGATTACACTGCGGCGGTGACAGACCGTAGATCACGGCTAAACCCTCAGGGGTCTTTAACGTGGCGCTGAAAGGTTTCGAAACTGAAAGTCAAACTTTTTAACGTTTGTTTATCCGTTTTGTGAGTTTAACACCATCCGCCGTCAGAAAGGTCTAAAAGATAGAAACGCTGAGAAGAACCAAAGCTCAAAAACAACAGAACTGAGCGTGGGTTAGTCTGAGGTGGTGAGAAGGTCGCTAAACCTTCACCAGAGGGAACAGTGTGTCAGACATCATCTGAAAGACACAAGGGATTAGTGGGCTAACGTGTAGATAAGTACAAATCACCTGAGGGTAAAATCCGTCCCCCATCTTAATGATGCTCCACAGCAGCAGGCTTGTGTTTACTTGAATGCTGAGACACCTGTATACACTGCATATACACACCACATACACACACCACATATACACACCACATACACACACCACATACACACACCACATATACACCACATACACACACCACATATACACCACATATACACCACATATACACACACCACATATACACACACCACATATACACACACCACATATACACACCACATATACACACACCACATATACACACACCACATATACACACACCACATATACACACCACATACACACACCACATATACACCACATACACACACCACATATACACACCACATATACACACCACATATACACACCACATATACACACCACATATACACACCACATATACACCACATACACACACCACATACACACACCACATATACACCACATATACACCACATATACACCACATACACACACCACATATACACCACATACACACACCACATATACACACACCACATACACACACCACATATACACACACCACATATACACCACATATACACACACCACATATACACACACCACATACACACACCACATATACACACACCACATACACACACCACATATACACCACATATACACACACCACATATACACACCACATATACACACACCACATACACACCACATACACACACCACATATACACACCACATATACACACCACATATACACACACCACATATACACACACCACATATACACACACCACATATACACACACCACATATACACACCACATATACACACACCACATATACACCACATACACACACCACATATACACCACATATACACACCACATATACACCACATATACACACCACATATACACACACCACATATACACACACCACATACACACACCACATATACACCACATATACACACACCACATATACACACACCACATATACACACACCACATACACACACCACATAGTTCACCACATAGACAAACCACATATACACACCACATATACACCACATATACACACCACATATACACACACCACATATACACACACCACATACACACACCACATATACACCACATATACACACACCACATATACACACACCACATATACACACCACATATACACACACCACATACACACACCACATATACACCACATACACACACCACATACACACACCACATATACACCACATATACACCACATACACACACCACATATACACACACCACATACACACACCACATAGACACACCACATATACACCACATATACACACACCACATATACACACACCACATATACACACCACATATACACACACCACATACACACACCACATATACACCACATATACACACACCACATATACACCACATATACACACACCACATATACACCACATACACACACCACATATACACCACATATACACACACCACATACACACCACATATACACACCACATACACACACACCACATATACACACCACATATACACACCCCACATATACACACCACATATACACACCACATATACACACCACATACACACACCACATATACACACCACATACATACACCACATACACACACCACATATACACACCACATACACACACACCACATACACACACCACATACACACACCACATGTACACACACCACATACACACACCACATATACACACACCACATACACACACCACATATACACACACCACATATACACACACCACATATACACACCACATATACACACCACATACACACACCACATACACACACCACGTACACACCACATATACACACACCACATACACACACCACATATACACACACCAGATATGCACGACATATACACACCACATACACACCACATACACACACCACATATACACACCACATATACACACCACATATACACACACCACATATACACACACCACATATACACACCACATACACACACCACATATATACACCACATATACACACCACATACACACACCACATATACACACACCACATATATACACCACATATACACATCACATACACACACCACATATACACCACCACACATATACACCACATACACACACCACATATACACACACCACATATACACACACCACATATACACACACCACATACACACACCACATACACACCACATATACACCACATACACACCACATACACATCACATACACACACCACATATACATCACATACACACACCACATACACACACCACATATACACACCACATACACACACCACATACACACCACATACACACACCAGATATGCACGACATATACACCACATACACACACCACATATACACACCACGTACACACACCACATATACACCACATACACACACCACATACACACACCACATATACACCACATACACACACCACGTACACACCACATACACACACCACATATACACCACATACACACACCAGATATGCACGACATATACACCACATACACACACCACATATACACACCACATACACACACCACATATACACACCACATATACACACCACATATACACACACCACATACACACCACATATACACCACATTTACACACCACATACACACACCAAATACACACAACACATATACACACCACATATACACCACATACACACACCACATATACACACCACATATACACACCACATACACACACCACATATACACCACATATACACACCACATATACACACACCACATATACACACCACATATACACATCACATACACACACCACATATACACACACCACACATATACACCACATACACACACCACATATACACACACCACATATAAACACACCACATATACACACACCACATATACACACACCACGTACACACACCACGTACACACACCACATACACACACCACATACACACCACATACACACACCACATATACACCACATACACACACCACATATACACACCACGTATACACACCACGTACACACACCACGTACACACACCACGTACACACACCACGTACACACACCACGTACACACACCACGTACACACACCACGTACACACACCACGTACACACACCACATACACACACCACATACACACACCACATACACACACCACATATACACACCACATACACCCACCACATACACACACCACATACACACACCACATATACACACCACATATACACACACCACATACACACACCACATACACCCACCACATATACACCACATACACACCACAAACAACACGACAAGACGAAACTGGCAGAAATGGTGCAAACGATGTACGGAAAAAAGCGTATTTTTTCACGTTGCTAGGCAACTGCACACCAACATATCACCGTAACTACCAAAGCAAGGTGGTGAATATCTGCACAAGGGTTTGTGTAAGAATCTGAGAAGCCGGACAGAACGCTGCCTGAATTTAATCAGAGTTTTGCCTTTGAAGGCCTCTCAGCTCTTGAAGTCTCCTATCTGTAATGAAACGACTAAAGCACTTGGTCCTGTGTGGACCAGACGAGAGAACGCAGTGGTCTGGAGGGCGGACGAAACACGACGGCGGCTCAGAAAAGACACAGAGTTTAATCCGATTCTGTGCTGCTGGGAAATGATGAAATGATGTCAGACACACACTGAAACACTGCTGCATGTTCACTGAGTGTGAAAACCCATCAGAACGACTCCACGTGAGCGTGAACGACGGAGCGACCGGCTCCAGAAATCACATCTACATCAGAGTCGAGCTAGACTTCAGAAATAGAGGCCAGATTTTCCCCTGAAAAGTGTACAATACGATACGATACAGGAGAATATAGAAATCTGTGTGTGTGTGTGTGTGTGTGTGTGTGTGTGTGTGTGTGACCTTTCCCTGATGCCTCAGCAGCTCTAACCCCGGGCCACATCTCACAAGACTGATGATCCTGCCCTTGCCTGGTGGGCTGTAAACTGCTGAGACAGGCTCGATGGGCCCGAGAGAGAATCCTATCTGACAATTCACAGCTTGTAATATTCCACACAGAGCATCGCTTCACTGCTGCAGGGCATTTTTATGCTCCTGCATGAAAACCTTACGTTAAGGCTGCAGTAAATATCACCGCATCCGGGGAACGTTTGCAGTCGGTGAGCGTCGTTTATCAGCAGAGAATGAAAAAGCGCTTTGGTGCAAGTGAGAGATGTTGTATGGAGGAGATGTGGACATTCTGCGGGACGTTCAGAAGGTGTGGATAGATACGCTTTTGTTCTTCGGTCTTAAACCTGCTGTAACGAGCACGAGAAGTGTGAGGTGTTGTGTAGCATCACATTCCTGTACACAGCGAGCCACAGTGCACCATTTGTCTCCTCTTTACCTTTCACACAGCGTATAATCCTGAGCACGCTGCTGTTCTGTGCACTGCAGTGGACCTCGGGGTGAAAATAAATAAATAAACAAACAAAAGGCAGCAGTAATTTTCACATCAAGCTGTTACCGAGGCACAAGAGAGAGAGAGAGAGAGAGAGAGAGAGAGAGAGAGAGAGAGAGAGAGAGATTTATTACCTTCTCCTTCCACAATAAACTCCAGACATCATTACAGAGCCCACGACGGCCGTGTACACAGAGGCCACGCTGTAAATTACTGAATATTCATCTGATACTGTCGGAATTATCAGGATTTACTGCTCAGCGTTCTCTGTGACCTCGTTTAGCCGAAACTCGGATTACAGATGATTAGAAAATAATACAGCTACGTTCTAACGTGCTTTAAACAGAACCGTGTTCTGGACTGGAACGTAAAGCGACGTGGCCGTGATCCAGCTCGCTGCTCTACAGAACCGCTTTAAAGTGGCCGGCTTCCAAAGAGCTTCATTTTAAACAGGAATATTTTTAGATTTAACCTTGAGACGTGAGATATTAAGGAAAAGCTGCCACGGGCTTTTGTATTCCCCCCGATACCTCATTTGACCCCATTTTGAGATCAGATCTGGTCCCGTTTATTGTGATCCTCGGGGTGAACGAGGCTCTATTCTGTTTGTAAGTTTGTCTTCCTAAATCGTAATCCTATGCAAGAAAACACTTTTTTCCCACCACCATGCCACCTGTAATGCACAGGGAGCTCGAGAAGTTAGTTTAAAGTGACACTGTGTGATTGATAGCGCCCTCTGCTGCTTGTGAGCTGAATTACAATCATAATGTAAACTCTGACCGTTCATCTCGGCCCCGTGAACTGACCTCACTGTCTTGGTTTAAAACACAGACGCAGATTTAAGCCACTATAATACAGTGGACTTCTTAAATCTCTGTGTGTGTGTGTGTGTGTGTGTGTGTGTGTGTGTGTGTGTGTGTGTGTGTGTTCGTTCATCCCGTTGAAGGCCAAGTATTTATCAGGACAAGCGTGTGCTGGTGGCTGTCTACGCCTCGCTCTGCTGCCTGATCGATAGGCATCATTAATCCTCCATCTCTGGCCACTTTCTCGTGTGTGTGTGTGTGTGTGTGGACGCTGCTGCCAGGTCAGGTCACCAAGCGTATGTCCATCATGGCTCTGAAGCAGCGCTGCTTGGACACGAAGCTGCTGAAAAGCCTGAAGCTCTTCTATGATTTAGGGTTTATGTGGGAGACAGAAATCTTCCCCCAAACTCTACAGTGTCTCAGTACAGAAGACTGAAGAGGAATAAAAGTGACGAGGGATAAAAATCATCTTAATTCTAAACAGATCTGCTTCTAATCTGCTCAAGAGAACATGACTTTATTATATTAAACTATTATAACCAAAATGACTCGAACCTTCTCAGAGTTCATCTTTATTTTAAATGTTAAATAAAACTCAAATCAATTCTGACCAACACTTTTTACTGCCACGTTTCTCTCACACTGCATTTATAGTTTTTTTATTATTTTGCATTTTATCCTTTATTATATCTTTTTTTTTTTTAATTGTTGTCAATTCACTATTTGTCCGTGTTACAGTTTAGTTACATGAAGATGTCCCTAAAATGTTATATCACAATAATTTAAAACAAACGATGATCGGTGCAGCCGTAATGAGCAGCTGTTGTGTAAGCTGTGTGTGTGTGTGTGTTAAATGTCATGTAGGAGGATGTGTGTGTGTTAAATGTCAGGTAGGACACACACACACACACACACACACACACACACACACACACACACACACACCTCAGCCAATCAGCATGTACAGCAGCCTTCAAGGACGAGTGAAGTCACTCATGGTGACAGTAGAAGGAGCCTCGCAGCAGTGAGAGACGACGTCCAGACATAAAGCTCGTCCCACTAAAACTGCGTCTCGCAGCACGTCAATATCACTTAATTCCTGCGATTATAAATAAACCTGCTCTCCAGTGGCTCTCTGAACGCACGGCTCTTTCCTCTTGACCTTTTAGCACAGCGGTTTATTATTCAGCGTTTATTAACACACCCAAACTCTCAGTGTTACACAACACTGTTATTGTCCTTAAACCACACAGTAGCCTTAATCCAGGAACAACACGGAGTGTGTGTAAGAACACGGAGTGTGTGTAAGAACACGGAGTGTGTGTGTAAGAACACGGAGTGTGTGTGTAAGAACACGGAGTGTGTAATAAATCCACACAGCTTCACAAATCCTATCACTTCTCTACAGCCACCATGATGTTGTTTATCAACAAAGAGGAAATAAATCACCAGTTAATGTGAAGTGTAAAATAAAGACTGATTAAAGGCCACACAGGAGTTAATTAAATATAAATCTAAAACAGAAACGTAATCATTTCCTTCTACATTCTGGGATGTAAAGGCACCATCAT
>NC_083469.1:27052079-27096422 GCF_030014155.1 Tachysurus vachellii
AGTGTGACGAGTGACGAGTGTGACGAGTGACGAGTGTGACGAGTGACGAGTGTGACGAGTGGCGAGTGTGACGAGTGGCGAGTGTGACGAGTGGTGAGTGTGACGAGTGGTGAGTGTGACGAGTGGTGAGTGTGATCAGTTGACTAATTCAACATTCATTGTACTCGACAGTGTGCCGATACTTTATCATTAGTGAAATCAGACCATGATAAGTGCTAATTAAGTTAAACAAACAAACTTTTGCACTCTAACACACAGACCTGTAATCCTGGGATGAAGCGCGAGTCTTTCTCCACAACCAGTAGATCAGCTGCACCAGCGTTGAGGATGGATCTGGTGAGTCCTCCAGGTCCCGGTCCCACCTCACACACACACGCATTCCTCAGGTTCCCAGCCTGCCGGATGATTTTATCTACAACACCACAGTAAACATCAAAGTTATCTATGTCACGATCAGGAATAAACCACCGCGTGTCCTGCTGATGTAGGAAATGAATCAGCACCCAGTGCGTTGTGATGAAGCAGGAGTGTTTTACGTTACTGACGCAGGTGTAATCAACGTCTCACCTGTGAGTCTCAGGTCCAAGAGGAAGTTCTGTGACAGCTGTTTCTGAGCCCTCAGGTTATACAGTCTGATGATCTCACGGATGGTTGGTAAAGGAGGCAGACGACAAGATGCTGCCATCTGCATGTAACACACACTGTGTCTCACAAACAGGACACTGAAACAAACAGCAGCTTTTTTGTGTCCTTTTAAACAAACAAACAGCTGCCAGTTTCTTTTATAAGTTACAGTGAAGTTTCCACTAAAACGCGGTGAGCAGCGACATCTAGTGGTGAAACTAACACACTGCACTTGTGTAAAATACAGCTAAAAACGCTAATCCGAGTCTAATAAAGAGTTTTTCAGATTAAAAGGCTGTAAACGAGCTTATAATATATCGTAAATAAAATAAATTAGCACCAGAAGCTCCAAGGTTTCGTTTGTTTTGTAACTAAACATCAGTACATAAACACGCGAGGAAGCTAAGCTACAATGCTAACGTAAGAATCCGTGCTTAAGTGCCATAATCATCACAAACAAGTCAATTTAACTAAATAAACACATATAAACATTGACCTCTTCCACAAACACGTTGTCCTCCTCTGGCTACTCCCACAGCGCTGAACGTCCGGTCGAACTTCCGGTTGATTACTGACTGAACGTCATCCAATGAAATGCAGCAGATGACGGATCCAGCCAATCAGAGAGCTCGCTTTACTCCAGTCACTTCTTACCAATTCATAGATATCTACACTAGATGTCGCCTTGGGGTTCTAAAAATGCGTCAAAACCGCCGCCATCTTTGTACAGGGGTCTTGAACTTCAAATGCATGGACGATGCCGGACCTCTTGTTATTCAAACGAACGAAATATAAAAACCAGACAGCAAGAAATTACATTTCAAAAGTGAGAATGTGTTTTATGATATTGAATGTTAGGAAATTATATTTCTGGTTATGTCTGGTTTGTTTTAGTCTTTGGTCAAGGACCGCAGATAATCCATGATGGTTACCCATTAGTTTTTGACAGTTAGGAAAACCGACAATGTTTGTAGATTCCGAAGCTCTTAATAAGGACATTAAAAATTGACCCATGCTTTTTTGATTAAAGCAGAAAGAGACCCAACTTTATGTATGTTCTGTAAGATTCCCTTATCTGTCAAACATATTTTAGTAGATTGTCCCGGACTTAACACAAGCAGAATGCTCTTTTATCAAGTTACTTCACTTAAGGACATATTTACAGTAATGACATTATGCCTGAAAAGGTTTTGGATTTTTTTTATCGTATGTTAATTTAAAAAAAAAAGTATAATATGACATATTTGGTCTTCGTGATCACATTGTTGAAAGTCATGATGGCATAGACAACCATAACTTTAGCTTAATTTCACTGGTTGTCTGTGCCTTTCATAAGTTGAGACAACACCATGTCGTAAAGGTTCATACTCTGGTTAACAAATGGTTAACTTAGCTGACAGTCCTGGGAGGATGTCACCAGTTAGATTGGCAGTGTAACACACAAGTTCAGCCTCAAAGTCAAACTTTTGTTTTTGGTTTATGTGACTTAATACATAATAAATAAATACAGGAATAAATAAAAGATTGAACGGTCTTTGGCACCTCAACTATCTAACTTTCACGTTATGTTCCTCTCAAATTTGTGATTTGCTTCCACCTGCAAATTGCTTTGTGTATCATACAGTATTTAATAAACCAATACAATTTAAATGTTTAAATGAACATGTATAGTCACACCATTGTAGCAGTGTTACATGCAGTAGGCTCAAGAGGAAGAGTACAGCCTAGTCTTGCAAGGAGGCTTGGACAGACAACAAAGTTTTGATACTTTGAAGCAGCGGTTGGTGAGCGCTCCCCTCTTGGCTAATGCAGAATTCTCATTGCCATTTATCTTAGAAGTAGATGCAAGTTACAGTGGATTGGAAGCAGTCCTGTCTCAGGAACAGGGGGGCAGAGTTTGACCAGTAGCCTATGCGAGTCAAGGATTAAGACCTTCAGAGAGGAATATGTCCAATTATAGTTCCATGAAACTGGAATTCTTGGCCCTTAAATGGGCGATGAGTGAGAAATTCCATGAGTATTTACTTGGACATAAGTGTGTGGTATACACTGACAATAACCCCCTGAGTTACCTTAATGCAGCAAAATCAGGTGCTTTAGAACAGAGGTGGGCTGCTCAACTTCAGCATCAAGCTTCGTTTTGGATGCAGCAATCGCAATGCTGATGCACTATCACGACAGCACCCTGCTGGGCCTGTACTAGAAGGTATGATTCCAGGAAGTTCTCATCCCAAGCATCTCCAACAGGTTGCTTCCATCAGACCACCGAATGAATGTGTACAATAATCTATTATGGCTTTTTTCACGACGAGTTTAAAACTAGGGGATAGCATGTGACCAGTTGAATATCCTTATTTATTTAGGTTTATTTGTTTTAATTTTGATGGGTGGATTTCAATTTAACCTCAGTTTAACCTCGTTTGTGAGGTAAGGAACTTTGTTGTGGGTTCTTTTTGGAAAGGGGGGAACTTTTTGAAATGTTTTGTTTGTTTTCTGTTTGTTTTTATGTACATTTCTCAGAGCTGTTTTATAAACTTGACTCATTGCTGGTTCACAGTCGGGGTGGTGCGGACGTTACGGCGGTGAACCGCTGATTTACAGAGTGTTTGTTTTTAAAGTTTGTTCTGCCCCATTGACTTGTATGATATATTTCAGTAATGCATTGTTGGATATTTGTCCCTGGTACAAGTTTATTGAATTAACCAATTTTGTATTCCTGCTCTGTTAAGCAGCTTCTGTGCTTTTTAAATTTATCTGTATTCTGTATTCTTTTTTCCCCTTTGTATCTATAAGTGTATGTTACCTTATAAATATCCACCTACGACTATCTGATGATGAACTGTGATTTTTGAGGCTTAACAGAAGGGGACAGTATATTTGTGTCTTATTTTTGGTTCATCCCTTTTTGGTTTATCAATGTGTTAAACATTATGCACTGAAGGTGGATCTGATCTAGTCTCTTATCAATTGTGGGTAAATAACTGGTAAACTGTACATGATATTTTAAAGTATTTTTTAAGAGCAAATGATTGTTGCAAAATAAATTTGTACTATTTTTGGAAAGTCACGTTTCTGTCTTTAATCCCATCAGAACCAGCAGGGTCCTTCATACTATTGTAATTTCTCTTTCTGGTTTAATTCTTCTTTTTGGGGTTTAACTTATTTTCCTGGGTGAATAAAATAACCCAGGTGGTGTAGTCGGTTCCTTTTCATTTTTAGCATTTTAACCAAAGGTTACATAATGCTCAGTGTCCATGCACAGTAAATGTACAGTGAAGCATAAAGAAACTGTCCAAAAGTCATACACAGGATATTTAATATTCACAAACCAAGAGCAAACCCAAAAGGCACTAACAAGCAAGCATCAGACATGAGCAGGTAAACAGAATAATGAACATGTTCACCTCATTCAAAGTGATATCAGTGTTAACGTTCCATTAAAGAAACTCCATAGAATAAAAATATATTATATATAGTTTCTCAGCACGAGAGACTTCTGGCAAATAGAACTGAACCCAGCAGTGTCCTGTATGTTGTACTTGGTGTTCATGGTCACCTGGGTTCAGTGCTGATATGTAATTTTCTCTCTCACTGATTTCATGTTAAACCATTTTCTTTTCAACTGATTTACTTCACACATAATTCACCTTTTCTATATTTAAAGTCTAGATTCAAGATTTCTTATACGATCTGTTATACTGATAAATTATATTATTTTTTATATTTTATAAACTTTTATTTCTGCTTCTGAGAAAAGTATTTTGCTGTTTGCAGATTTATTGCCATTTCACACTTTTAGCTCTCTGGGATTGACCATTTAAAGAGTTTTGTTGGTGTCACTATATGCTTATGAGCAGTGAAATGTTTTCTTGGTTTGGTCATAAAACATTTTCACAACTTAAACCTGATAAATAAAACCCAGTGTCTTTCATTCCAGTCATTTCATATAATTGATTGAGGTGAGAATTTAATCAGTCTTTAACACACGAGAGATGATCAGTGGTGCTGAGTTTTTACCTCCGTCATTCACACAAGGACTGAAGTATGGATAGAGTTTCTCAGTGAAGGTCTGACCAGTGAAAGAGTAGATATGAGACCTGGCCTCAACATCATAAAAGGAGACCAGACCCTCCTCATAATCCACAAACACTCCTATTTTCTGGGGCTTTTCTCTCAGGGAGAGAGAGACACAGGGATCATCACAAGCCTCATACTCGTTCCCGTTCCTCAGAGCCACGGTCCAGAATCCAGTCTGAGGTTCAACTGAATCAATCTCTCCCTTCCTATTAATAGACTCTCTGACCACTCCTAACTCCCACTCAGTCTTCCCTCTGACCTGCACCTCATAGTAAAACCTCCCCGAGGAGAAACCCTGCTTTCCCAGGACTATGTCGTAATATGTGAATCTTTTCGGGGTGTCTGGGAGATTCTGCCATGTGTCTCCATCCATGACTTGTTTTCCTTCATCACTGAGGACAAGAGAGGGATAAGCTGTATCAGGGTCCAGAGTCACATCCACTGACAGGAAAACAAACAGAATGTGATGAGTAATCAGGTAAATAATAATAACACACAAATTCATTAAACACGATCATTTCAAAATTATAAGCAGGTTTGTGGAACATACGTATGGGCCAAATTTAGTGTAAAAATGCTCAGTGTGTATAAAGTTTATGGTTTAACCTGTTTATTTTTTATTTTATTTAAATGTTTTTTATATGTATTTCTGATCATGTTTTTTATATAAGGGTCAGTTTATTTTACAGATATAAGATTAAAGAAAAAACTGGACAATGTGAAACATTTTAAACTTACTAAACTTTAAAGCTTAAAATGTTTAATTTGATCACCAACAATTTAAAAAAATATCTGTTGACCAATCAGAGATGTCGGATCTGCAGACACGAATCTTCTAATGTAGAAGATCAGTTATATTGAGGGTTATATATTCTTATATTCATATTTTTGCATAATAGGTAATAGAGAGCTGGGGTAAGAAGCTAATTTCATAACAGGAATCATTCTAAATCTTTATTAAAATGACTGAAGTATCAATAATATAATATAAATGTATAATACAGTAAGTGCAGTGTACCTGCATACTGCTGAATCCTCTTCAGTTCTGTGGAGACTAATCACAACAAAAATATTTAATAGATCAGAGATGTTTTTAATATAAACTTGGAATCAGATGAAGCTATAAAATTTAGTAACACAAATTTACATTCATTTATTTACCAATAAAACAACTAATTAGCAATGTTCATACAGCCTTTGACAAAATAATTCATCTGTTACAGACTTCTCAGTTTCTTACCTGTTTCTCTCAACTTCTCATTCAGAGTCTCCTGAAGCAGAGACAGAGCCGTCCTCCGAATGTCCACACTCAGGTCAGTGTTAATGCTGATCTCAGACCAGTTCTTGGTGTGTGAAGCGATGCACAGTGACGGGTAAATCTACAGTAGAACATGAGAGAAGAGAAATCCCTCAGCTGATGTTCTGTGATCTTCTGCACAGTGTCAGAGTGATAGAGAGAGGAACTCTGACCTTTAGGAGGTGGAGATGATCTTCAGTGTGTGAGAACTGCTCCAGCTCAGTGTCTCTCCTCTTTAGATCCTCGATTTCCTGTTCCAGCTCTTTAATGAGTACTTTAGCCTGCTTCTCTGCTGCTTTCTGCTTCTCCTCCATCACCTCCAGCAGCTCAGCCTGACTCCTCTCAATGGAGCGAATCAGAGCAGTGAAAACTTCAACACTGTCTGATTTCTCTTTCTCCATGTTTCTCTAAAGAACAGAACTTCTCAAATTACTAAAAAGTGTTATATCCTGTGACATGAAATATGGAGGACAAATGTACAGAATGCAGCAGATAAGAACTACATCATGTTTCACCCACTTTACTGAGCTCTACTGAGTGATTAATCTCCTGGATCTTCTTCAGTCGCTCTTGGATCATCTGCTGCAGCTCTGTCTGTGTTTTCTGCAGCTGAATCTGTGCACAGAAATCAAAAACACATAGCAGTTTATTTACAAAATGTAAATTCATTTATTTTCTTCATGACAACAATTATCACTGATGTCAGTGTCTCTAACCTTCTTCTGTCCACTCTCCTCCTCTAACAGAATAACATTGTGATCCCTATGTTCTCCCTCAGTGCAGAACTGACACAGATACATCTGATCATCTCTACAGAAGAGCTCCAGAGGTCTCTTGTGCTTCTGGCAGATGTACATCTCCAGGTTCTTCACTGCGTTTATTAGTTTGTGTTCCTTATATCGCGGAACGTTAATATGAGGCTCTAAATGAGACGAACAGAAAGTCACACCACAATCCAGACAGGATTTTACAGCCTTCTGCTTCACACCAGTGCAGACGTCACAGAGAACCTCCAAACTCTCAGGAGGCTCTTTGCTTCTCTTCTTGAAGTGATCTGCAACATCTCTCAGTGTTATATTAATCTTGTGTTCAGGTCTTATGGTGAATTTCTCATTACAATATGGACAATGGCAGTGTTCACTCGTATCCCAGCATTGTGTAATGCAGCTCTTGCAGAAGTTGTGTCCACATGGAGTGGTGACGGGATCAGTGAACACTTCCAGACAGATAGAACACTGTAACTGCTCTTCAGTCAGGAGGCTGCTGGATTCACCTGCAACTGGGCGAGAGATTAAGAATAAAAATAAACAAATCAGTAAAATTCTTTAATTCTTTATTTCAGAGAACAAAGAACATTTTTTGTGGAACTGAAAAGTGGATAATGTAAGAAAAAGTGGACCATCTTTTAATCTCAGAGTTGCAAAAGTGAAGGAACACGGCGAGGCAGGTGGGGGGAGCAAGGCACATGGCGGGAGCCAGAGGGTCCAAGAGACGTCCACAGCCGAGCAGGGGGGTCAAGCGACGTCCACAGCCGAGCAGGGGGGCTCGAGCACAACCCCTGACGCACCGCAGCCAGACCCACCTCTCGGGAACCAGGAAAAGGGGAGGGAGGGAGGGAGGGAGGGCGGGGAAAAAAATCCTTGGGTGCAAAACACGGGCCTGCAACACCCCCCGCAGACAGGAAGTGGGGCGGCATCCTCCACGGAAACCGGATGTCGCAGGACACCGAAAAAACAAAACAAAACTCAGGCTGGTGACATGGCCCGCAAACAGGAAGTGAGGCGGCGCCCCCTGCGGAGAAACTCAAAGCGGAGCTGCGTCCCTCACCGGAAAAATGCGGGCCGATGTCACCAAAACCGCGAAGTCCAATAAGAGGAAAAATCCAATCCAATAAGAGGAAAAAACCTCCCACCATTGCTCGGTCCAAGCTGCAGCTATCCTGCTGGGTCTTAGTGCGGCGGAATCTTCTGTCATGAACGCGGGATAAAACAGACCCAAGTGCAGGATAGCTAAATAAACGGGGTTTAATAACAAAAGGACACAAAACATGAGACAGGACAAAACAGTAGATTCCGCGCTGCACAAGGCAACGCGGCACGGTTAAATAGACAATGATAATGACAATGGGAAACAGGTGTGTGGGAACGGGAGGAGCAGACAAAGGCGGGGCAGACACGTGACGAGGAACATAAACAAAAGTCCTGACAATATTATTATTAAAGCGTAATATCATTACATTTTATTTTAAAAATGGAGCTGTTTCTTGTGCCAAATAAGTGACCTCGTAATTCTATTTCAGAATTCACTTCTAGTGAAAATGAGAATATAAAATATACACCAAAGACCTATTTTAAACATTATTTATAATGGCTCAGCTCCCCTGTAAATAAACTGACGTGCCCTCAGCATTTGTGTTCAAATTCTCTGGTGCCGCCCATGCTGAAAAGTATTAGATTTAATAATCAGAAGCTTAATCTGGCTTTATCTCACATCCAAAAGTACAAACTTGTAACTTACAGTTAGCAGATGTATCCACGCTGCTCCAGCTGCTTTGTCCTGGTTTTACGAATGTCTTATCCATTTTTCTTCTTTTAAACCTTTTAAAGCAACAAATCATTGGTCAGTAAACATACTGCAACACATTATATGGTAAAAAGCACAGACTTTTACTGAGCATTCTGACGGTCAATAACTATAATAATATATTATAGTTTCTCACTTCCTGGTGTTAGTAAGACTGCTGGAATGTGGTTCAGTAACATGTTTAACAGACATAAAAATACATTTAAATGTTTAAACTGAGCATGAACTTTTATTTCATTTATATTAACTCCTTATTTAATTAAAAAAAACTTCATCTACAAAGTCAATGTCAGTAATCAGAAAAATAGATGGTCGTGTTTCCCAGGGGACAAAACTACAGCTTCACCTGGTGATGTTCACTCAGTTCACAGTAATAAAACATCCTGCAGAAATGATAAACTATCATTCATTCATTCATTCATTCATTCATTCATTTTCTACCGCTTATCCGAACTACCTCGGGTCACGGGGAGCCTGTGCCTATCTCAGGCGTCATCAGGCATCAAGGCAGGATACACCCTGGACGGAGTGCCAACCCATCGCAGGGCACACACACACACATTGATAAACTATCAAAGAAGATTAATTAAAGAACATACATTGTGTTTTCTGTCCAAGCTGCTCGTATTTATGCTCTTCTCAGATCCTCAGGATTTACAGTAATTAAACACAGCATTTGAAGTGTGAAGCTTCTGTCTTCCTGGTTGAGGTGAACATTCAGGCTGGTCTGGTTTGTAACATTTGAAGGCGGTTCCACATACAGTGGGGCAAATAAATATTTCATACTCTGACAATTTTTCAAGTTATCCCACTTACAAAGAATGGAGAGATCTGTAATTTACATTGTAAGTACACCTCAACTGTGAGAAACAGAATCTACAAAAAAAATCCAGAAAATCACATTTTATGATTTCTAAATAATTAATTTCCATTTTATTGCATGAAATAAGTATTTGATCCCTCACCAATGAGCTCACACATACCTGTTATTTTGTCTTTAAAAAGTCCTCATATCCTCCACTCATTACCTGTATTAGTTTCACCTGTTTGAACTCTGTATAAAAGTTACCTGTATAAAAGTCACCTGTCCACACACTCAATAATCAGACTCCAACCTCTCCACTATGGGCAAGACCAAAGAGCTGTCTAAAGACACTAGGGACAAAATTGTAGACCTGAACAAAGCTGGGATGGGCTACAGCAGTGATTCCCATCCCCCGGTCCCCGGACCGGTACCGGTCTGTGGATCTAAGTGGATCACCACCATCCTCTCCGTGGTGGATTGATTCTCCAAGATGGCCCATTTCATTGCCTTCCTCAAACTTCTGTCAGCCAAGGAAACAGCTCTGCTCATGCTCCAGCATGTCTTTCGCCTGCATGGCCTCCCACACAACATTGTATCCGATCGTGGTCCTCAGTTCACCTCTAACTTCTGGAGAGAGTTTTGCCAGCTCCTGGGGGTCACAATCAGCCTGTCTTCTGGGTTCCATCCTCGGACAAACCGAGCGGTTAAACCAGGAACTAGAAAAAGGAGTTTGCATCCTCTGTTCCGAAGAACCTACCTCCTGGTCCTTTAACCTGGTATGGGTGGAATACGCCCACAACTCCCTGCCATCAGCGGCTATGGGTCTCTTCCCCTTCCAGGCCACGTATGGATACCAGCCCCCACTGTTCTCCAATCAGGAAATGGAGGCCTCGGTTCCCTCTGCCCTTGCCCTG
The DNA here is from genome assembly GCF_030014155.1 of Tachysurus vachellii. Lineage (NCBI taxonomy): Eukaryota > Metazoa > Chordata > Actinopteri > Siluriformes > Bagridae > Tachysurus > Tachysurus vachellii. The sequence goes on from NC_083469.1 coordinate 27,062,380, forward strand.
GTCTCTGACGAGTCTGGAGAAAAGCTTGTGTGGTCCTCCTCGGTGCTTCTAGGAGCTACGCCCGCTGGGCCAATCGCAAGTGCTGTCCGGCACCCCCGTATCGTGTTGGACAGAGGGTTTGGCTATCCACCAGAGACCTGCTGCTGAAGGTTGCCTGCAGGAAACTTGCCCCATGCTTTGTTGGGCCTTTTTTCTATCTCCATTGTGCTCAATCCAGTGGCGGTCCGACTCAAGCTCCCCAGTGTCTTACGTATCCACCCTAGCTTCCACCTATGTCGCCAGACTCAAGCCGGTTCAAGCCTGCTCACTCGTTCCCTCCACCAGACCCACTCCACCTGCCCGGTTCATTGATGGAGGCCCTGCTTACACTGTTCGCTGGCTCCTGCATTCCAGATGTCACGGTAGGGGATTACAGTATCTGGATGACTGGATGGGTTACGGTCCAGAAGAGCACTCCTGGGTTCTGGCACGCTACATTTTGGATGCTGACCTCATTACTCAGTTCCATCGTGACCATCCTGACCAGCCAAGAGGGACATGCTGAGATGCCCTGTGGAGGGAGGGGTACTGTCAGTGCTCTGACCACACTTCCTGGTTTGCTACACTACTTCCAGGTCGGCAGCCATCTTAGATTTTCACTTCCAGGGAGGCGGCCATTTTAGGTGTTAGGCACTATATAAGGATGCTGCTTTCACATGGATCCTTGCCAGATGTTTTTCTCAGCTTGCCCTGTGCACTGTGATTCATCCAGCCTTGTTCCTGTTCTGCCCTGCCTGGTTTGACTCTGTTTGTTTCTGGTTTGTGTTTTCCCTGCTGAAAAATCAAGCATAAACCAGCATGAATTCCATGCTGGTCCAGGCTGGTTTTTATTGGTTCATGCTGGTATAGTGCTGGTATAATACTGGTCAGTGCTGGAATAGTGCTGGTATAGCTGGGTGGCCAGCATAGTCATGGTGTTATCAAGCAAAACGGTGCTGGTGTAGCTGGTAAACCAGTATGATCTTGCTGGAATGAGCTTTATGGGAGCAACCTTTATTTTTGCTTGTGTATGTTTCTATGTAACAGATTAATATAAGATTAAAACACAATATATTGGAATATATTTAATTATGTGTTATTTTTTTTGCTCCCTCTTTTGAATAAAGAACTGAAATAACAAAGCTCAAAAACTTTGAATAACAAAGAATAAAAACATTTAAAAATCGTTCGTTAGGGATTAACGTGTCTCCACAAATTAAATATAGTAATAACAACAAATGTTGACCTCTATAAATCATACAGAATGATGCCTTTTGAAAGAGATTATTTATATATATATATATATATATATATATATATATATATATATATATATAATATATATATATAATCCATTTGTCTCAATTAAGAGGTAGTTAAGTTGTTTTTTTTTTTTTTTTTTAGTAAAGCGGTAATGTGAAGAGATATTATCCAGCATCAGTGGGTAACCTTTAAAGCAACTATGTTCACGAAGGTAAATGTAGTTCCTGCACTTTCCAAAAATAAATCTCGCAATGTTTTCGATTACATTATATACTGTACCTTACAGTGTTTATCGAAATTAGTATAATTGTACGTGTTCCAGATCATCTTGTTTTTCACCGTAATTAGGATTTTGTTTTGGGGTAAATAAAAAGCTTCCGCTTCTACACGACGAATCTGCTGATCACTGGGAATCAGAATGTTTGCATACGTGAGGTACCAGGATGACGGCTGCATGGCAGTTGTTTCAACTAGCGAAATTAAGGACTTTAATTACGACATGTTTGACCAAACTCAGGTTTATTCGGTACGATGGAAGCAAGACACTTCAACTGTAAAATGAGCCTCTAAATGAGCCTCATATTTTTTGAATATCCCCACAGAACACTGCTACACCAGCTGCTTTATCCTCTGCATATGATTTCTCTCACCACGAGAAATGGGCAGGGGTGGTGGTACAGGTATATTGTTGTCAAAGAGATGGTGCTTTAGACATTTATTCTTGTCTCATTTAACCATCTCCTCTTTTGAATTCCATGCCATTTCAGTTACCTCTCTAATCACACTTGTTCTCATTGTTGTCTACCGCCCTCCTGGTCCCCTAGGAGACTTTCTGGAAGAAATGGACACACTGCTTAGTGCTTTCCCTTCCGAAAGCTCCCCTCTGACAGTGCTTAGTGATTTCAACCTCCCCTCTGACAAGCTTCAATCTTCTTCCCTCCTGTCTCTTCTCGACTTATTTGCCCTGACACTCAACAGCTACATCCCCACACAAAAAGGAGACAATGTCCTGGACCTGGTTTTCACCCGTCCTTCTCCAGCTACAGACATGACTGCTACCCCACTACACGTCTCCAATCATCACCTGGTATCCTTCACTATCACTCTCCCTACCCTACCTAAAACTGCCTCTCAACCCCTTGCTCTTACTCGCCGCAACCTTCACTCTGTCTCCCCTTCTGTAGCTTCTGGCACATTTTCTTCTCTTCCTGATCCTGAGTCTTTTTCCTCACTGACCTTGGACAAGGCCACAGAAATGTTCCTCTCATCCCTTTCCTCAACTATGGACTTTCTCTGCCCTATGTTCACTAAACCCAAGAAAACTTCTTGTTCTGCTCCTTGGCTTTCGGATGTGCTGCGCAACAATCAAAGAGAGTTAAGATCATCAGAGAGAAAGTGGAAGAAATCACAACTTGATGCAGATCTTGATTCTTACCGAACACTTTTTGCCAAGTTCTTCTCAGATGTGACTTCTGCCAAGACTTCCTTCTACAAGGAAAAGCTTGAAGCTTCGTCACATGTCCCTCAGAAATTCCACAACATCATCTCTTCTCTACTCAACCCCCCGGCTCCACCTTCAACATCCTCCCTGACTGCAGAAGACTTTGCTTCTTTCTACCAGGAGAAGATTGGGGAAATTTGCCGGACCTTCACTTCAGCCCGACTGCACTTACATCTCACAGTCTGGATTCCCCCACTCCTTCGTTGCTACTCTCAACTGTAGCAGCAGAAGAGATTTTACAACTCATCCAGTCTTGAAATCCTACCACCTGACCATTGGACCCACTCCGTTCCACTATGCTCCAGACCATCTCACAAGACCTTCTGCCCTTCATTACCACTATCATCAATAGATCCATAGCATCTGGTCAGGTACCAACTACTTTCAAGAGAGCAAGGGTTATTCCAATCCTAAAGAAACCTGCTCTGGATCCATCAGACATCAGTAACTACAGACCGGTATCACTTCTCTTGTTTCTTTCAAAAATTCTTGAACGCATTGTCTATAATCAACTGTCTGTATATCTCTCACAGAACAACCTCCAAGATCCCAACAGTCTGGCTTTAAAGCAGCTCATTTCACAGAGACAGCCCTTTTGGATGTCTCTGAGAAACTACATGCTGCTACATCAGCCAAGCTTCATCTGTCCTCATCCTCCTTGACCTTCCAGCAGCGTTTGATACGGTCAACCACAAGACTCTCTTGTCCACCCTCAGGAGTCTTGGGATTTGCGGATGAGCTTGGGAATGGTTCGTATCCTACCTGGAAGGACGCTCATATCAGGTGTCCCACAGGGCTCAGTACTGGGTCCTCTTCTATTTCCTCACATGGGTTCTCTTACCACTGCTATGCTGATGATACATTAATTATCTTCTCTTTCCCACCCTCAGATACCACAGCTTCTGATCGAATCTCAGCATGTCTGGCAGAAATATCATCATGGATGACTGCTCATCAGTTAAAACTCAATCCCAGCAAAACTGAAATGCTGATAATCCCAGGTGATTCATCCCCAGGTCATGATCTTGCTATATCCTTGCACAACGATCTGATCTCCCCTTCAGCCACAGCTCACAACCTTGGGGTAACCATGGACACTCAACAGTCCTTTTCCTCTCATGTTGCTAATGTGACTCGCTCATGTCGGTTTCTTCTCTACAACATTAGAAGGATTCGGCCATTTTTGTCCACACAGGCTGCTCAAGTACTTGTTCAATCTCTTGTCATTTCTAGACTGGATTACTGCAACGCACTGCTGGCATGTCTACATATGAACGCAATCCGTCCTCTGCAAATGATCCAAAATGCAGCTGCATGGCTTGGTTTCAACCTGCAAAAGTTCTTGCATACCACCCCGCTGCTGCGATCCCTCCACTGGCTTCCAGTAGCTGCACGCATCAAATTCAAAACACTGATATTGGCCTAAAAAAACAAAAATGGACCAGCTCCCTCTTACCTCAAAGCCCTCATCACTCCTCACACTTCACCTCACACCCTCCGATCTACCAGCACTGCTCGACTGGTTCCACCATCTCTCAGGGTAAGAGGTAAGTAAACTAAAAGACTCTTCTCTGTTCTGGCACCAAGGTGGTGGAACGAACGTTCCCTAGAGGTCCAGACAGCTGAGTCACTGGATATTTTCAAATGGTGGTTGAAGACCTATTTATTCAGGAAACACTTCAACTAGCACTTTTCACTATTTTTTGCATTTGTACATATATATATTAATAAATAAATAAAAAAACCTTTGACACTTTTTCATTGTAACTTTGCACAATGTTTTAAACTCATGGTATCTTAAGTATGTAACCTAGTGAGCCAGCATTAATGTATACAATGTTAGAGATTTAAACACTTATGTACGTCGCTCTGGATAAGGGCGTCTGCCAAATGCTGTAAATGTAAATGTAAATGAGACGAACAGAAAGTCACACCACAATCCAGACAGGATTTTACAGCCTTCTGCTTCACACCAGTGCAGACGTCACAGAGAACCTCCAAACTCTCAGGAAGCTCTTAGCTTCTCTTCTTGAAGTTATCTGCAACATCTCTGTGTTATATTAATCTTGGGTTCAGGTCTTGTGGTGAATTTCTCATTACAATATGGACAATGGCAGTGTTCACTCGTATCCCAGCTTTTCTCATATCCACTAAAAATGCGAACTCAACTGCAACAAATGTGCAAAAATGCGTCTAAAGTTAAAAGCGCATCTTTTATTTTGCTCAACTTGTGCGCTGTAATAATGCTCATAAACCATCAACAATCAAACAAACACGTGTGCTCACGTCTTATTGGCTAAGACATGGGACACACACGAGCGTTACCTTAACCAAACTTTATTTCAGGATCATTCTTTCTTAAATCCTCACAAGATCTTAGATGTTAAAAACGTGCTCAATGATCTCATGATCTCAATCACCTTCCAAAGAGAATCACAAAGGAGTTGTAATGCTCAGGATCCATGCACAGTAAATGTACAGTGAAGCATAAAGAAACTGTCCAAAAGTCATACACAGGATATTTAATAGAGATGAGCCGGATACTCGGCTGAAACGAGTATCCGGTACGGATAAAGCACTTCTGCCGAGTACGAGTATTATACGAGTCAATATCTATTATATGAGTCAATATCTGTGCTCGGATTGTATGAAAATCATCATGGTGTATCTGATTGTGTCAGCGTTCTGTGATAGGCTAGTCACAGCACCCCTCCCCTACAGTGATAGGCTAGTCACAGAGCCCCTCCCCTACAGTGATAGGCTAGTCACAGCACCCCTCCCCTACAGTGATAGGCTAGTCACAGCGCCCCTCCCCTACACACATACAGATGTATTGTGTTGCTGTATCTCGCTCTGCTCACTCACAGTCACACACAGAACAGCTCTCTGTCTCTCCCTCAGTCACTCGGGTTCGCGGGTCTTTTCCGTTAACGTTTAGGGTTTCTTCAGCTTTTTACTTCGGGTTGTAACGTTAATAATACGTACTTACTAACCAGTAGAGTTCTGGTAAATGTGGATTCGTTCAGACGTGGTGCTTGCTTGGTAGAATGCGACTCGCATTGCGTCTCTGCCTGTCGGAGATTTTTTTTCTTTTTTAAACCTTCAGCTGTCTCTAACCAGTAACCAAACACTGAGTGTTTGACACGTTTTTGCTGTATTTCATAAAAACATAAAGGTAGTAAGCTTGTGTTATACATATTACAAATTAATTATTACCAGTAAAGCCCCACCCATTTCAAGACAATCCCCGTCTACTTCCGGGTTAGGCCCCACCCATTCCGAATACAGATACAGACACGGATAATTCATATGGTTAACAGATACAGATAATGCTGTACTCACTTATCCCTAATATTTAATATTCACAAAGCAAGAGCAAACCCAAAAGGCACTAACAAGCATCAGACATGAGCAGGTAAACAGAATAATGAACATGTTCACCTCATTCAAAGTGATATCAGTGTTAATGTTCCATTAAAGCAAAAGAAAATAAATAAATGAATAAATAAATATATATATATATATATATATATATATATATATATATATATACATATATATATATATATATATATATATATATATATATATATATATGTGTATATATATATATATATATATGTATATATGTATATATATATATATATATATATATATATATATATATATATATATATAGTTTCTCAGTACGAGAGACTTCTGGCAAATAGAACTGAACCCAGCAGTGTCCTGTATGTTGTACTTGGTGTTCATGGTCACCTGGGTTCAGTGCTGATATGTAATTTTCTCTCTCACTGATTTCATGTTAAACCATTTTCTTTTCAACTGATTTACTTCACACATAATTCACCTTTTCTATATTTAAAGTCTAGATTCAAGATTTCTTATATGATCTGTTATACTGATAAATTATATATTTTTTTTATATTTTATAAACTTTCATTTCTGCCACTGAGAAAAGTATTTTTCCTGTTTGCAGATTTATTGCCATTTCACACTTTTAGCTCTCTGGGATTGACCATTTAAAGAGTTTTGTTGGTGTCACTATATGCTTATGAGCAGTGAAATGTTTTCTTGGTTTGGTCAAAAAACATTTTCACAACTTAAACCTGATAAATAAAAACCCAGTGTCTTTCATTCCAGTCATTTCATATAATTGATTGAGGTGAGAATTGAATCAGTCTTTAACACACGAGAGATGATCAGTGGTGCTGAGTTTTTACCTCCGTCATTCAAACAAGGACAGAAGTATGGATAGAGTTTCTCAGTGAAGGTCTGACCAGTGAAAGAGTAGATATGAGACCTGGCCTCAACCTCATAAAAGGAGACCAGACCCTCCTCATAATCCACAAACACTCCCACTTTCTGGGGCTTTTCCAAGCCTCATACTCGTTCCCGTTCCTCAGAGCCACGATCCAGAATCCAGTCTGAGGTTTAAATGAATCAATTTTCCCCTTCCTATTAATAGACTCTCTGACCACTCCTAAATCCCACCCAGTCTTCCCTCTGACCTGCACCTCATAGTAAAACCTCCCCGAGGAGAAACCCTGCTTTCCCAGGACCGTGATGTAATATGTGAATCTTTTCGGGGTGTCTGGGAGATTCTGCCTTTTGTCTCCATCCATGACTTGTTTTCCTTCATCACTGAGGACAAGAGAGGGATGAGCTGTATCAGGGTCCAGAGTCACATCCACTGACAGGAAAACAAACAGAATGTGATGAGTAATCAGGTAAATAATAATAACACACAAATTCATTAAACACAATCATTTCAAAATTATAAGCAGGTTTGTGGAACATACGTATGGGCCAAATTTAGTGTAAAAATGCTCAGTGTGTATAAAGTTTATGGTTTAACCTGTTTATTTTTTATTTTATTTAAATGTTTTTATATGTATTTCTGATCATGTTTTTTATATAAGGGTCAGTTTATTTTACAGATATAAGATTAAAGAGAAAAAACTGGACAACGTGAAACATTTTAAACTTACTAAACTTTAAAGCTTAAAATGTTTAATTTGATTACCAACAATTTAACAAATATCTGTTGACCAATCAGAGATGTCGGATCTGCAGACACGAATCTTCTAATGTAGAAGATCAGTTATATTGAGGGTTATATATTCTTATATTCATATTTTTGCATAATAGGTAATAGAGAGCTGGGGTAAGAAGCTAATTTCATAACAGGAATCATTCTAAATCTTTATTAAAATGACTGAAGTATCAATAATATAATATAAATGTATAATATAGTAAGTGTAGTGTACCTGCATACTGCTGAATCCTCTTCAGTTCTGTGGAGACTAATCACAACAAAAATATTTAATAGATCAGAGATGTTTTTAATATAAACTTGGAATCAGATGAAGCTATAAAATTTAGTAACACAAATTTACATTCATTTATTTACCAATAAAACAACTAATTAGCAATGTTCATACAGCCTTTGACAAAATAAATCATCTGTTACAGACTTCTCAGTTTCTTACCTGTTTCTCTCAACTTCTCATTCAGAGTCACACTGAGTTTCTCATTCAGAGTCTCCTGAATCCGAGACAGAGCCGTCCTCAGAACGTCCACACTCAGGTCAGTGTTAATGCTGATCTCAGACCAGTTCTTGGTGTGTGGAGCGATGCGCAGTGACGGGTAAATCTACAGTAGAACATGAGAGAAGAGAAATCCCTCAGCTGATGTTCTGTGATCTTCTGCACAGTTTCAGAGTGATAGAGAGGAACTCTGACCTTTAGGAGGTGGAGATGATCTTCAGTGTGTGAGAACTGCTCCAGCTCAGTGTCTCTCCTCTTTAGCTCCTTGATTTCCTGTTCCAGCTCTTTAATGAGTCCTTCAGCCTGCTTCTCTGCTGCTTTCTGATTCTCCTCCATCACCTCCAGCAGCTCAGCCTGACTCCTCTCAATGGAGCGAATCAGAGCAGTGAAAACTTCAACACTGTCTGATTTCTCTTTCTCCATGTTTCTCTAAAGAACAGAAGAACTTCTCACATTTACCACAAAGTGTTATAGCCTGTGACATGAAATATGGAGGACAAATGTACAGAATGCAGCAGATAAGAACTACATCATGTTTCACCCACTTTGCTGAGCTCTACTGAGTGATTAATCTCCTGGATCTTCTTCAGTCGCTCCTGGATCATCTGCTGCAGCTCTGTCTGTGTTTTCTGCAGCTGAATCTGTGCACAGAAATCAAAAACACATAGCAGTTTATTTACAAAATGTAAATTCATTTATTTTCTTCATGACAATAATTATCACTGACCTCCTCTAACAGAATAACATTGTGATCCCTATGTTCTCCCTCAGTGCAGAACTGACACAGATACATCTGATCGTCTCTACAGAGGAGCTCCAGAGGTCTCTCGTGCTTCTGGCACATGTACATCTCCAGGTTCTTCACTGCGTTTATTAGTTTGTGTTTCTTATATCTCGGAACGTTAATATGAGGCTCTAAATGAGATGAACAGAAAGTCACACCACAATCCAGACAGGATTTTACAGCCTTCTGCTTCACACCAGTGCAGACGTCACAGAGAACCTCCAAACTCTCAGGAGGCTCTTTTCTTCTCATCTTGAAGTGATCTGCAACATCTCTCAGTGTTATATTAATCTTGTGTTCAGGTCTTATGGTGAATTTCTCATTACAATATGGACAATGGCAGTGTTCACTCGTATCCCAGCATTGTGTAATGCAGCTCTTGCAGAAGTTGTGTCCACATGGAGTGGTGACAGGATCAGTGAACACTTCCAGACAGATAGAACACTGTAACTGATCTTCAGTCAGGAGGCTGCTGGATTCACCTGCAACTGGGCGAGAGATTAAGGATAAAAATGTTATTATTTTAAGTTTTTTTTATTCTATTTTAGACAACAAAACAAATGTTAAATAACCTTTAGTGTGGAGCTGAAAAGTGCTATAACTTTATAGAAAGTGGACCTCAGACTTACTATATTTGAGTAAAGTGTGTACAAACAAAATCACTGTGAGAATGATTGGGATTGGTCAGAGTTGGAAGTGGGTGAAAATAATGATCTCTAAAAAGTATTTGAATAATCAGAAATCTTCACTAGTACATTTACTCAAGTATGAACTGTGTAACTTACATGCAGTAGCTCTATCCATGCTGTTCCGTCTGCTACTTCTTGGGTTTGACAGAGATTCAGTCGTATCCCTTTTTCTTCTTCTTTTTTCTTCATTATATGGTAAAAAGCACAGACTTTTTCTGAGCATTCTGACAGTCAATAACTATAATAATATATTATAGTTTCTCACTTCCTGGTGTTAGTAAGACTGCTGTAACAGACATAAAAATACATTCAGATTTTACATTCACTAAACATTTAAAATAAATTCATCTTAGATGGTTTGTTTGTACTGAGAATTTGATTGCATTCAATTGAACTCTTTTTTTAAAACATTCATCTACAAAGTCAATGTCAGTCATCAGAATAATAGATGGTCGTGTTTCCCAGGGGACAAAACTACAGCTTCACCTGGTGATGTTCACTCAGTTCACAGTAATAAAACATCCAGCAGAAATGATAAACTATCAAAGAAGATTAAATAAAGAACATACTTTGTGTTTTCTGTCCAAGCTGCTCGTATTTATGCTCTTCTCAGATCCACTGAATTTACAGTAATTAAACACAGCATCTGAAGTGTGAAGCTTCTGACTTCCTGGTTGAGGTGAACATTCAGGCTGGTCTGGTTTGTAACATTTGAAGATGGTTCCACATACAATGGGGCAAATAAGTATTTGATACACTGACGATTTTTCAAGTTTTCCTACTTACAAAGAATGGAGAGATCTGTAATTTACATTTTAGGTTCACATCAACTGTAAGAGACAGAATCTTAAAACAAAAACAGAAAATCACATTGTTTGATTTTTAAATAATTAATTTCCATTTTATTGCATGAAATAAATATTTGTTCACCTACCAATCAGCAAGAATTCTGGCTCTCACAGACCTGTTAGTTTGTCTTTAAAAAGCCCTCATATCCTCCACTCATTACCTGTATTAATTGCACCTGTTTGAACTTGTTACCTGTATAAAAGTCACCTGTCCACACACTCAATCAATCAGACTCCAACTGTTGGCGCAATTAGTAGAAACTGGAAGATTGAAGACTGTCAATCTCCCTCGGACTGGGGCTCCATGCAAGATCTCGCCTTGTGGAGTATCAATGATCCTGAGAAGGGTGAGGGATCAGACTAGAACTAGATTTAGAATCAGAATCAGAATCAGAAAGATCTTTATTGCCAAGTTTGTTTTCACATTCGAGGAGTTTGTTCTAGTACAGGAGCTCCACAGTGTAAACAGAATGGCATTGATAAGACATGAACACGTATATAATAAAGACAGTTGTATGTACAGTGGAAAAATGTGCAAATTGAAATATAAATAAGTAAGTATGGGTTTTAACTAAATAATGTAAGAATAGAGTTTGTTCTGTGTATGTCAAGTGTTCATCAGATGGATTGCCTGAGGGAAGAAACTGTTCCTATGTCTGGTCGTTCTGGTGCTCAGGGCTCTGTAGCATCGACCAGATGGTAACAGTTTGAAGAGTGAGTGTGCTGGATGTGAGGGGTCCTGAGTGATTTTCTTTGCCCTTTTGCTCACTCTGGAGAAGTACAGATCTTGGAGGGTGGAGAGAGTTGTGCCAATGATTCGCTCAGCAGTCCGGACTACCCTCTGTAGTCTTCTGAGGTCGGATTTGGTAGCTGAGCTGAACCAAACAGTCACTGAAGTGTGGAGGATGGACTCGATGATTGCAGTGTAGAACTGTTTCAGCAGATCCTGTGGCAGGTTGAACTTCTTCAGCTGGCGAAGGAAGTACAGCCTCTGCTGAGCCATTTTCACAATGGAGTCAATGTGAATGTCCCACTTCAGGTCCTGGGAGATTGTGGTTTTCCAGGAATCTGAATGACTCCACTGCTGTCACAATGCTGTCCATGATGGGAAGTGGGGGGAGAGCAGGGGGGTTTCTCCTGAAGTCCACGATCATCTCCACTGTCTTGAGTGTGTTCAGCTCCAGGTGGTTAAAACTGCATCAGACAGCCAGCTGTTCAACCTCCAGTCTGTAAGCAGACTCGTCACCATCCTGGATGAGGCCGATCAGTGTGGTGTCGTGATCAGTATGAGGCCGGCAGATCTTGGAGGGTGGAGAGAGTTGTGCCAATGATTCGCTCAGCACTCCAGACTACCCTCTGTAGTCTTCTGAGGTCAGATTTGGTAGCTGAGCTGAACCAAACAGTCACTGAAGTGCGGAGGATGGACTCGATGATTGCAGTGTAGAAACAAAAACAAAAAGATCCTACTGGGAACCTTTGAAGTATTTTCATCAAATGCGCATGTGCGTGGGATGAAAATACTTCAAAGTTTCCCAGTAGGATCATTTGAGTAAACTGTGTCAAGTTCGCTCTCAAAATGGCAGGGAAAAAATGCACAGCAAAACGAAAATATGAAGATGAACACAGGGACATTTTTAACAGAGTGGGAGAGTTTATATTTTTTTGTTGAATGTAATGGCAAGCCATTCTGCCTTACAGTATACAGTATGTCAGGCGTCATTAGCACAATTCAAACCTTCAAATCTTCAGCGCCACTTCAGCTCACTCCATGCTAACATCGACCAGGAATTTCCAAAAGGGACTGAACTTCGCAAGCACAAGTTGGTCACTTTGAAAAGTCAGGCAGAAAAGCAAATACAGTTTTTCCAAAAATTTACGAAGCACTTAGAGACTGGAATGCTTGCGTCCTATAAACTGGCTTGGAACATTGCATGGGCCAAAAAGCCATACAATGAAGGGGAGTTTGTTAAAAAATGCCTCGGTGACGTTGTTGAAATCTTGTCTCCTGAAAATGACAAACTAAAACGAATGGTATCAGACGTCCAACTGTCCCGCCACACTGTTGAACACAGAATATCAGACATTAACAAGGCTACTGAATCACAGTTGCACTCTGACCTTCAAGCATGTGAGTATTTTAGTGTCGCATTGGATGAGAGTTGTGACATACAAGACAAGCCTCAGTTGGCAATATTTGCATGGTGTGTGTCAAACAATTGTTTGATCAAAGAAGAACTCCTTGATATTCTGCCATTAAAAGACGGAACCCGTGGCATAGTGAAAGAAACAATGATGGCTGCATTAAAAGTTAGTTTTGCTATCTGCCAGCAACTCGTGTCTAAATCATTGAATTTAGACAACGTCATGAAGCCTGTGATGGAAATCGTCATCTACATCCGCACACATGCGCTTAACCACCGGCAATTCAAGAATCTCATCGCTGAGCTTCCAGGTGACCATGCCGTGAAACTGTTCATGGAAGAGAAGGACAAGGACTAGCCTGAGCTCACAGACCTTGAGTGGATTATGGATCTGGCCTTTTTGGTCGACATGCTGTGTCACTTGGACAGACTGAACCTGACCTTGCAGGGTAAGTTAAAAATGCTGCCCGACCTGGTGCAAAGTGTGTTTGCGTTTGCCAACAAACTGAATCTGTTCAAGGCGCATATTCAAAAGGGAGATTAAACGCATTTTCCCACTCTGCTAAAAGCCAGCAGGCAAGTCATCAGCACCGCCCTGAATAAGCAAAGAGCCAGATATGCAACACTGGTTAAAAACCTGCACGAAAGCTTTGTGGCCCGGTACTGTGATCTACAACTGTAAAAGCCACAGATTACGTTCGTCGTCGATCTATTTAATGCTGAGACGGACTGTTTGAAAGCCCCGCCAGTCACAGATGAAGCTGCGGATGAGTTGGAGATGATCGATCTTTGTGAGGAGGACCAACTGAATCCTGCTTTAAGGGAAGGGACCATTGAGTTCTGGAAACGTGTGCCAATGAAAAAATACCCCAATGTCAAACGGGCTGCGCTTAAGATACTGTCAATGTTTGGGTCAACATACGTCTGCAAGTCTGTGTTTTCCACCCTGAAACACGTGAAATTAAAGCATCGATCTGTTCTGACTGACACCCATGTGAAAGAATTGCTTTGAGTGGCAACAACGGAATACAAGCCAGATTTGAAGAGGATTGTTCAAGACAAGGAATGGCAGAAGTCCCACTAAGTAACACGCATAGTCAGTAACATGCATAGTAAAATAAAAACGCTATTGTAAATTATTATATTTTTGTTTGTGGACTTGGTTGAACTGAGAGTTTATCTGTGTGAGACAGTGCATACAATGTTCATTGTTGAAAATGACTGGCCTATGGTCTTAGTAATGTAGGAGTCAATTTCTGTCATTATCATGTTACAATTTACATTTACAATAAATCTGGCTGAGCAAAGGTGTGTTTGTGTGCGAGAGGAAGGGATAGGGTGATGTTCATATGTGTATGTGTATGATGTGGCTCTTTGCAGCAACACAGTAAAAAAATGTCCCAAGACGTTTCAGTCCTACTACAAGTACTACTAATCGGGGTTCAGTTATCTGTAGGAGGTACCAACAGCCGGGCCATTTCGCCCATGAGTGTAGTTCATTGTCAAGTGTTGATCGATCTCCCTCACGTCCTCCTCAGCCAGTGGTGCAAAGGTCCCAGCCCTCTGTTTCTTTTACGGAAAACTAGAGCCTTCTGTCCTATTGGGCCACAGTTCAGAAGGGTATGTGTTTGGCTCAGATGTTGTCTTCCCCGATGTAGAAAACATGGCCCCCTTATTATCTCCATGCCCCCATGTGATCATTAGTTTGGGTGGGGTGTTAGTTCCCTGTTTGTTAGACACTGGCTCAATGGTGTCAACTGTGGCTGAAAGCATTTTTTTGAATAACTTTGAGCCTTGGGGTAGGGAAAAACTTCACTCTTGTCATTGGTTACAGCTTAAAGCTGCCAATAGCTTAGATGTCCCGTACATAGGCTATTTAGAGCTGGATGCCGAAGTCTTTGGTAAAGTGATTCCTAAACGTGGCGTGCTCATAGTTAAAGATCCTCCAGGTACTACTCAAATCTCCGGTGTTCTGGGCATGAATATTATTCGAGAAAGTTATAACGAATTGTTTGGGCAATATGGGTCAGCCCTTTTTGAAGCAACTTTAGTGCAGCATGCCGCTAATTCGTGGCAACAAGCTCTACAGAAATGCCCTCAAGTTTAGGTAAAGGGCCCTTTAGACTCTTCAGCCCGGGTCCGGGTTCGAGGAGGTAAGTGTGTTCATGTACCAGGTGGCACCATGAAGTTTATTCCCGCTACTTGTTCTCAGCAACATGCTGGATTGACTGTTGTGTTTGAGCCCTCTAGTGGTGGGTACCACTTTGATTACACATGATACTCCTCTGTCTGATGAGGTTCCCGTTAGGCAGCGTTATAGACGCAGCCCTCCCTCAGAGGTATTAATCAGTTACTGGAAACCCATGTCATGGTAAAGAAAAAGGATGGTAGCCTGTGAATGTGTCTTGATTATCATCAATTGAACAGTAAGACAAAAAAAGATTCTTTTCCATTACCAAGAATCGAGGAATCTTTAGATGCTCTTTCAGGTGCCTGGTGGTTCACTACAATGGACCTTGCAAGTGCCCACAAACAGGTCCCAGTGTCCAAGAAGGACAAGATGAAAACTGCCTTCTGTACAGTTGCGTCTGAGCATTTGCAACGACTGGAGGTGGTCCTGAAATGTTTACAACAAGAAGGCTTAAAGGCCAAACTAGAGAAGTGTTCGTTCTTCTGGCCCAAGGTGGGCTACTTGGGGCACTTGATTTCCGACCAGGAGGTGGCGACTGACCCTAAGAAAATTGAGGCAGTTGCTAATTGGCAGCCTCCCCAGCAGGTTTCAGAACTTTGGCCCTTTTTGGGCTTGTGTCCTTTTTGTGCCAGTTATTACAGGAGGTTTGTGGAGGGTTTTGCCAAGCTGGCTGCCCCACTTCATCTCTGGGGTTATGAGGAAGAGTACAGCCTAGTCTTGCAAGGAGGCTTGGACAGAGGAATGTCAACAAAGTTTTGATACTTTGAAGCAGCGGTTGGTGAGCGCTCCCCTCTTGGATAATGCAGACTTCTCATTGCCATTTATCTTAGAATAAGATGCAAGTTACAGCAGCTTGGGGGCAGTCCTGTCTCAGGAACAGGGGGTTAGAGTTCGACCAGTAGCCTATGCGTGTCGAGGATTAAGACCTTCAGAGAGGAATATGTCCAATTATAGTTCCATGAAGCTGGAATTCTTGGCACTTAAATGAGTAATGAGTGAGAAATTCCGTGAGTGTTTACTTGGAAATAAGTGTGTGGTATACACTGACAATAACCCCCTGTGTTACCTTAATGCCGCAAAATCGGGTGCTTTAGAACAGAGGTGGGCTGCTCAACTTGCCGTTAGTGGCTTTATAAAAAAGCACATTTGAGTGGAGTGCTTTGATTTCTCTCCTGTGTGCATGCTGTGTGGGTAGAAAAGGTCCTTTGGCTTATATTTACCTGTTGGTTCCCCTGGTAAGTTGCCTGCTTTATTCTTTTATTTTTCAGTCACGTAGCAATAGTGACAATAGTTTAACCTCGTTTGTGAGGTAAGAAACTTTGTTGTGGGTTCTTTTTGGGAAGGGGGAAACTTTCCCCAAAGTTTCAAAGAGTGCTAGCTGCTGTTTTGTTTTCTGCTTTTTTGTTTTGCTTTTGTTTTCTGTTTGTTTTTATGTACTGTACATTTCTCAGAGCTGTTTCAGAGCTGTTTTATAAACTTGACTCATTGCTGGTTCACAGTCGGGGCGGTGCGGACGTTACGGCGGTGAACCGCTGATTTACAGAGTGTTTGTTTTTAAAGATTGTTCTGCCCCATTGACTTGTATGATATATTTCAGTAATGCATTTTTGGATATTTGTCCCTGGTACAAGTTTATTGAATTACCGATTTTGTATTCCTGCTCTGTTAAGCAGCTTCGGTGCTTTTTAAATTAATCTGGCTTTACCGGTTGTGTTCGGATTGTTATTTGTATTCTGTATTCTGTTGAGTATATTTGTGTCTTATTTTTGGTTCATCCCTTTTTGGTTTATCAATGTGTTAAATATTTATGCACTGATTTGTTGTGTGGTTTGTCTCTTCTGTTAAGGTGGATCTGATCTAGTCTCTTATCAATTGTGGGTAAATAACTGGTAAACTGTACATGATATTTGAAAGTATTTTTTAAGAGCAAATGATTGTTGCAAAATAAATTTGTACTATTTTTGGAAAGTCACGTCTCTGTCTTTTATCCCATCCGAACCAGCAGGGTCCTTCATATTATTGTAATTTATTTTTGGTTTAATTCCTCTTTTTGGGTTTAACTTATTTTCCTGGGTGAATAAAATAACCCAGCTGGCGTAATCGGTTCCTTTTCATTTTTAGTACTTTAACCAAAGGTTACATAATGCTCAGTGTCCATGCACAGTAAATGCACAGTGAAGAATAAAGAAACTGTCCAAAAGTCATACACAGGATATTTAATATTCACAAACCAAGAGCAAACCTAAAAGGCACTAACAAGCAAGCATCAGACATGAGCAGGTAAACAGAATAATGAACATGTTCACCTCATTCAAAGTGATATCAGTGTTAACATTCCATTAAAGCAACAGAAAATAAAAATATATATATAGTTTCTCAGCACGAGAGACTTCTGGCAAATAGAACTGAACCCAGCAGTGTCCTGTATGTTGTACTTGGTGTTCATGGTCACCTGGGTTCAGTGCTGATATGTATTTCTCTCTCACGGATTTCATGTTAAACCATTTTCTTTCTAAAAGATTTACTTCACACATAATTCACCTTTTCTATATTTAAAGTCTAGATTCAAGATTTCTTATACGATCTGTTATACTGATAAATTATATTATTTTTTATATTTTATAAACTTTCATTTCTGCCTCTGAGAAAAGTATTTTTCCTGTTAGCAGATTTATTGCCATTTCACACTTTTAGCTCTCTGGGATTGACCATTTAAAGAGTTTTGTTGGTGTCACTATATGCTTATGAGCAGTGAAATGTTTTCTTGGTTTGGTCAACAAAACATTTTCACAACTTAAACCTGATAAATAAAACCCAGTGTCTTTCATTCCAGTCATTTCATATAATTGATTGAGGTGAGAATTTAATCAGTCTTTAACACACGAGAGATGATCAGTGGTGCTGAGTTTTTACCTCCGTCATTCAAACCAGGACTGAAGTATGGATAGAGTTTCTCAGTGAAGGTCTGACCAGTGAAAGAGTAGATATGAGACCTGGCCTCAACATCATAAAAGGAGACCAGACCCTCCTCATAATCCACAAACACTCCTATTTTCTGGGGCTTTTCGCTCAGGGAGAGAGAGACACAGGGATCATCCCAAGCCTCATACTCGTTCCCATTCCTCAGAGCCACGGTCCAGAATCCAGTCTGAGGTTTAAATGAATCAATCTCTCCCTTCCTATTAATAGATTCTCTGACCACTCCTAAACTCCACTTAGTCTTCCCGCTGACCTGCACCTCATAGTAAAACCTCCCTGAGGAGAAACCCTGCTTTCCCAGGACCGTGATGTAATATATAAATCTTTTCGGGGTGCCTGGGAGTTTCTGCTTTGTGTCTCCACACATGACTTGTTTTCCTTCATCACTGAAGACAAGATATGGATGAGCTGTATCAGGGTCCAGAGTCACATCCACTGACAGGAAAACAAACAGAATGTGATGAGTAATCAGGTAAATAATAATAACAAACAAATTCATTAAACAAGGGGGCACGGTGGCTTAGTGGTTAGCACGTTCGCCTCACACCTCCAGGGTCGGGGTTCGATTCCCGCTTCCACCTTGTGTGTGTGGAGTTTGCATGTTCTCCCCGTGCCTCGGGGGTTTCCTCCGGGTACTCCGGTTTCCTCCCCCAGTCCAAAGACATGCATGGTAGGTTGATTGGCATCTCTGGAAAATTGTCCCTAGTGTGTGATTGCGTGAGTGAATGAGTGTGTGTGTGTGCCCTGCGATGGGTTGGCACTCCGTCCAGGGTGTATCCTGCCTTGATGCCCAATGACGCCTGAGATAGGCACAGGCTCCCCGTGACCCGAGGTAGTTCGGATAAGCGGTAGAAGATGAATGAATGAAATTCATTAAACACAATCATTTCAAAATTATAAGCCGGTTTGTGGAACATACGTATGGGCCAAATTTAGTGTAAAAATGCTCAGTGTGTATAAAGTTTATGGTTTAACCTGTTTATTTTTTATTTTATTTAAATGTTTTTAGATGTATTTCTGATCATGTTTTTTATATAAGGGTCAGTTTATTTTACAGATATAAGATTAAAGAGAAAAAACTGGACAATGTGAAACATTTTAAACTTACTAAACTAAAAAGCTTAAAATGTTTAATTTGATTACCGACAATTTAACAAATATCTGTTGACCAATCAGAGATGTCGGATCTGCAGACACGAATCTTCTAATGTAGAAGATCAGTTATATTGAGAGTTATATATTCTTATATCCATATTTTTGCATAATAGGTAATAGAGAGCTGGGGTAAGAAGCTAATTTCATAACAGGAATCATTATAAATCTTTATTAAAATGACTGAAGTATCAATAATATAATATAAATGTATAATACAGTAAGTGCAGTCTACCTGCATACTGCTGAATCCTCTTCAGTTCTGTGGAGACGAATCACAACAAAAATATTTAATAGATCAGAGATGTTTTTAATATAAACTTGGAATCAGATGAAGCTATAAAATTTAGTAACAAATTTACATTCATTTATTTACCAATAAAACAACTAATTAGCAATGTTCATACAGCCTTTGACAAAATAAATCATCTGTTACAGACTTCTCAGTTTCTTACCTGTTTCTCTCAACTTCTCATTCAGAGTCACACTGAGTTTCTCATTCAGAGTCTCCTGAATCCGAGACAGAGCCGTCCTCAGAACGTCCACACTCAGGTCAGTGTTAATGCTGATCTCAGACCAGTTCTTGGTGTGTGAAGCGATGCACAGTGACGGGTAAATCTACAGTAGAACATGAGAGAAGAGAAATCCCTCAGCTGATGTTCTGTGATCTTCTGCACAGTTTCAGAGTGATAGAGAGAGGAACTCTGACCTTTAGGAGGTGGAGATGATCTTCAGTGTGTGAGAACTGCTCCAGCTCAGTGTCTCTCCTCTTTAGCTCCTCGATTTCCTGTTCCAGCTCTTTAATGAGTCCTTCAGCCTGCTTCTCTGCTGCTTTCTGATTCTCCTCCATCACCTCCAGCAGCTCAGCCTGACTCCTCTCAATGGAGCGAATCAGAGCAGTGAAAACTTCAACACTGTCTGATTTCTCTTTCTCCATGTTTCTCTAAAGAACAGAAGAACTTCTCACATTTACCACAAAGTGTTATAGCCTGTGACATGAAATATGGAGGACAAATGTACAGAATGCAGCAGATAAGAACTACATAATGTTTCACCCACTTTACTGAGCTCTACTGAGTGATTAATCTCCTGGATCTTCTTCAGTCGCTCCTGGATCATCTGCTGCAGCTCTGTCTGTGTTTTCTGCAGCTGAATCTGTGCACAGAAATCAAAAACACATAGCAGTTTATTTACAAAATGTAAATTCATTTATTTTCTTCATGACAATAATTAACACTGATGTCAGTGTCTCTAACCTTCTTCTGTCCACTCTCCTCCTCTAACAGAATAACATTGTGATCCCTATGTTCTCCCTCAGTGCAGAACTGACACAGATACATCTGATCGTCTCTACAGAAGAGCTCCAGAGGTCTCTCGTGCTTCTGGCACATGTACATCTCCAGGTTCTTCACTGCATTTATTAGTTTGTGTTTCTTATATCTCTGAACATTAATATGAGGCTCTAAATGAGATGAACAGAAAGTCACACCACAATCCAGACAGGATTTTACAGCCTTCTGCTTCACACCAGTGCAGACGTCACAGAGAACCTCCAAACTCTCAGGAGGCTCTTTGCTTCTCTTCTTGAAGTTATCTGCAACATCTCTCAGTGTTATATTAATCTTGTGTTCAGGTCTTATGGTGAATTTCTCATTACAATATGGACAATGGCAGTGTTCACTCGTATCCCAGCATTGTGTAATGCAGCTCTTGCAGAAGTTGTGTCCACATGGAGTGGTGACGGGATCAGTGAACACTTCCAGACAGATAGAACACTGTAACTGCTCTTCAGTCAGGAGGCTGCTGGATTCACCTGCAACTGGGGGAGAGATAAAGAATAAAAATAAACAAATCAGTAAAATTCTTTAATTCTTTATTTCAGAGAACAAAGAACATTTTGTGTGGAACTGAAAAGTGGGTAATAATGTAAGAAAAAATGGACCATATTTTAATCTCAGAGTTGCAAAAGTAAAGGATTTACTATAAATTACCAGAGGGAGATATGTATTAGAGCTGTTTATCAGGAGCACTGTTTTTTATTTCTTATAGGTGGAAGCAGGTAGTCAAAAAGAATGGATTAGGACTAAATGATATAAAAACATTTACTTAATCGTCATATGACATGAGTTACAGCTACGTGGGCACAAGCATAATATCATTACATTTTATTTTAAAAATGTCAGAATTCACTTCTAGTGAAAATGAGAATATAAAATATACACCAAAGACCTATTTTAAACATTATTTATAATGGCTCAGCTCCCTGTCGGAACTTAGAGCCCGTCTCCAAGTCGGCACATATCAGGGTGAATTATACTGATATACTTTATAATGCTTTTATACTATATAATTGTTACTTAAACTTAATTTACTGATAGCACTAACATTAATATGAATTAAAACAATGGGAAAGCTCCTCAGACCTGGATGAGAATGAGCAAACTTCTTTATTGTGGTCAATCAGCTAACAATTCTCTAAGAGAAATTGCCAAGTTGAAAGTAACAAAAGAAAACCCAAAACCCCAAAAAAGAGCATCTTCATGAAGAGCATCGGCATGCAAAAACAAAAACCCTCAGGACGGTCCTGCAAAGTAACGGTTTTTTCTACACATACACATTTGGCCCCAAAAATTCTCCTCTATATATACGCTTCCAAGCGCCTCCTTATCGGTTCCCCTCCTCACAGACCCATTTTCATATCACCTTATCCTTATGTCTCATATGTTTTTGTAACGTCCTGTTCCTTACAATCCCCTTGTTTTTCCTTCACCTTTTGCCCATATGCCCATTTATGGATTTTCTTCCCCTTAGTTCCCCGGGGCCCAGGTCCGGAAGCCCAGGCCTGTGACCCTGGATCTTCTTCGTTCGACATAACAATTATATCTAAACAACAATTTTGTTATTAAAAGTGTGCTCAAAAAAGAGCCTTACCCCCTGGTCGAAGTTACATTTGCCTCTAAGTTTTTTTCCATGCCAGACGTCCTGAAGATTAATCCTTCATTCAACTGCAATGGGTAAGTTTCTCCTTTGTTATTTTCTTCTATACATGATTTTTAATAATTATAAGCCACTCTATGAGTCTGATTTTATGTCAAAAGTTATTATGTTAAAAAAAGCTCTTATCTATTTGTCATCTTATATTGCCACTATTGCTAAACTATTGTTGCTATACTGTTATCACTATTGTTAAGCTATTGCTACTATAATGTTGCTTGTGTACATAAAAGTAAAAAATGGAGTTCTTTGATGACTCCTCTAAACTGCTAAAAGCTTCAACTTTGTTTTGATCGCATGTTTCATGTTATGATCTCAGCCTGTCCTTGCCCTTGTTTACCCTTATCTCAAGCTCCCGTTCCTCTATCTCCTCTAACTCCCCTTATCTCTCCTCAGACCCTACGCCTCAGCCAGCTCATCCTGGTCGCCCCATCATGTCCTCACCTCACCATCCTCGTCCGTCTCCCTACCCAAGGCCAGTGCCCGCTGATGTCATGGCGAGCTATCGCCGCTTCCAGCTACTTCATATCACCCATGAGCTCATTACGTGTCTGGAACAGTTCTATTCTATGGCCCTGAGTCCCCAGTTTACACTCTTTCCTCTCCTGTCTGCTGAGTTACTATAATAAAGAGTGCCTCTTTTATTCACCCTCTGACTTCTGGTTAATAATATATAATATAATAATAATATAATATAATAATATAAATATATTCTCTTAAGGCTCCAGGATTTTTCACAACATCCCCTGTAAATAAACTGACGTGCCCTCAGCATTTGTGTTCAAATTCTCTGGTGCCGCCCATGCTGAAAAGTATTAGATTTAATAATCAGAAGCTTAATCTGGCTTTATCTCACATCCAAAAGTACAAACTTATAACTTACAGTTAGCAGATGTATCCACGCTGCTCCAGCTGCTTTGTCCTGGTTTTACGAATGTCTTATCCATTTTTCTTCTTTTAAACCTTTTAAAGCAACAAATCATTGGTCAGTAAACATACTGCAACACATTATATGGTAAAAAGCACAGACTTTTACTGAGCATTCTGACGGTCAATAACTATAATAATATATTATAGTTTCTCACTTCCTGGTGTTTTTTTCACAGTTTTTTTCACTACTATTTTTATTAGGTTTTTTCCCACATCAAGACAAAGAAGAAACACCCTACAAGAAATTATATATCAAAATGAACAATTACAATTGGAACATCATAATAAACAAACAAACAAACAAACAAACAAACAAACAAACAAATAAATATGTAAAAAAATACATAAAAATACACTTAAATTATATTATATTTTGATAATATAGTAATAACTTAAAAATTGCAGTAATTCTGTGTTCTTTAACCTTATGCTCAGCTCCCAAATTATTCTGCTGTCAAGTCCACTTGATCACAGAAGTGTAGAAAAGGAGTCCAGATGTTATAGAAATCTTTTAACTTCCCTTCAATAGCAAATGTCAGTTTTTCCAAAGCAAGATTTGAGGACATTCCCTTGATCCATTGCTTAGAAGAGGTTCTTTGTGTGTCTTTCCACTTTAATGCAATGCCACATTTGGCCTGTAGCAAAATAAAGTCTATTGGTTTACATTTTCTTGCATTTACGACCAAATTTATTGGGTATATATGGAATAAACACAGTTTTGGTTCAAGAGGAACATTATCTCCAATTAACTGACCAATCATAGTAAGAATTTCCTTCCAAAATTTGTGAAGCTCTTTACATTCCCATACACAGTGGAAAAGTGACCAATTTTATCTTTGCACTTTGTACAGTTGTCAGGGATATAGTTATTGAACCTATTTAATTTTACAGGGGTAATGTATGTCCTTAAAAGCCATTTGTATTGCAGTAGTTTGCACCTTGTGTTAATGCTGTGGGTTTGAGCAAATAGACATGATTCTTCCCATTCTTCTTTTGAAATATCTTCCTGCAGATCATTTTCCATGCTGCCATGTAAGATAAAGAATTATTATCTTTTGATCCGTCTAAGAGTATGTTATAGAACATGAAACCATCTTACTTGAAATTGAAATCTAAAAGGAGAGGGCAAAAGATTGCTTATCTGAACTGTAACTGTAATAGGGGCATGATCAGACAGTATGATACTATTATAGTAGTTTGAAATCAGGCTATTAGAGACTAAAAAATAATCTATTCTTGAAAATGTTTTGTAGGTATTTGAGAAGCATGAAAATTATTTTTATTGGGATTAAGATACCTCCAGATTTCAGTTAAATTCAGATCAATCATAGACTTTTCAATGACCTTTTTAGACTGTTGATGGGTATTGTCTGTTCCTGATGAGCGATCAAATACTGGATTCAGTACACAGTTAAAGTCTCCTCCAATTATGTAATGACCATTGTATGATGATATTGTGAGAAATAAATTTTGGTAGAAAGCGTGGTCATCTTCATTGTGCGCATATATATTTATTAGATTAATTTGAGTTGTTAAAATTGTACCATTGAGAATTACAGACCTCCCTAACGGATCTATATGTTGTGTTCTTAACTGAAATGGGATTGATTTATAAATAAGAATCATGACTCCTCTATCTCGAGAGGTGAAAGAGGCATTGTGAACTTGTCCTGGCCATCAGCTTAGTAATTTTGCTAATATGATCTTTTAACAGATGTGTTTCTTGTAAGAAAACAATATTTGATTTCATATGTTTCAGTCTACCCAATACTTGTTTAAGTTTGACAAGATTATTCAACCCTCTAATATTCCAACTACTGATTTGGATCTCTGAATTAATTACTAACCATTATTATTATATTATATTATTAACCATTAATTACTTTAATTCGTCCTGTAAGTTTTGCTGCATTTGAAAGTGCAAACGAAAATAAACATATAGTACAAATAAAAAAAGCATAATAATAATAATTATAATAACAATAAAGATAAAATACCAACACCAATGTTGAATGTAATGATCAAATGAGAACATTTAGAATTCGCGAAACCCTGAAAGCCTGCAGAAATCAGGAGAATCAAATAAAACGGATGGTCATGACCTCGCATTGTTGAATTATCAAGCACACTTTGTTTACGTGTTGAAAGAAAGATGAGGAGATCATTAAAAGAGAAGCGGTGGGTCATCAGGTAGTTTTAGCTGACGTCTTTAACATAGTAAAAGTAGATAAGGCTCATGGGTACTGCAGACATCCCAACCTGCAAAAATTAATTTCCGGGTGGTATCTAATGATAACAGGATTTGAATAATGTATTAGTAAATGTTTAAATTAACATTAACAAAGATTAAATGCTTTATAAGTGCAGTTCATTATTAGTTCATGTTAACTAACCTAGTAAACTAATGTTAACTAATGAACCATATTGTAAAGTGTTACCCAATTATTTGTTAATTATATTAAAATATGTAGATGACTTTTACTATTTCTATAAGCTGAAGATGAAATGAAACGTGTTGAAGTCACGTCAACACGTGTTTTACAATCATTTACCCCACCATGGGCAACGCTGAAGTCACTGTTACAAACTGTACGGCGTGCATCATTATGTTTAACGCTTATGAGACAGGGGACACTTTCGTGTTGTCTGGTGTAAAATGTGTCTTATACTGTGTTTTTTAAAAATAAAAGATAAAAGAAAAAATAGAGATAAAAGCCCCGCCCACACTGACAAATGATTGTTTGACTTACCGAAACAGGCCAATCAGGATGCTCTCTGTCTTACATGCGCTTAATGACGCACACACACGCACACTAGCACACACACACACACGCAAGGTCTCTGTCGCGCATGCGCGCTCTTGCTCGCTCGCTCGCTCTAGATTCCGGGAGCCGCTATCAATATGCGGGAGACTCCCTGAACATCCGGGACACTTGGGATGTCTGTTACTGTAGTATTTAGTTTACTGTCCGATTTGACACACCAAATAGATGGAAAAACGGCTTTTCTCAGAAAAGAAACCATAGCACAATGATTAGTACCCTACAGAATATAAAGCAATAAAAACAAGGATAAAATCTCCTGGTTAAATGTTGAGTAATGTAGTGCTTAAAGTTATAAATGAATAACAAATGAGCAAAAAACGATGCTTCCGAGTGGCAGAAAGAAAGAACGTGGTGAAGACATGAAAGATGCTTCCTGTTGAAATACACATGGCTGCCAACTGTCACGCATTCAGCGTGAGACTCACGCGATTGCCCCAATTCTCACTCTCTCACACCACACCCCCATATTCACATGCCACACCCCCATATTCTCACGCCACACCCCCATATTCTCACGCCACACCCCCATATTCTCACACCACACCCCCATATTCTCACGCCACACCCCCATATTCACATGCCACACCCCCATATTCTCACGCCACACCCCCATATTCTCACGCCACACCCCCATATTCTCATGCCACACCCCCATATTCTCACGCCACACCCCCATATTCTCACACCACACCCCCATATTCTCACGCCACACCCCCATATTCTCACGCCACACCCCCATATTCTCACGCCACACCCCCATATTCTCACACCACACCCCCATATTCTCACACCACACCCGCATATTCACATGCCACACCCCCATATTCACATGCCACACCCCCATATTCTCACGCCACACCCCCATATTCTCACGCCACACCCCCATATTCTCACGCCACACCCCCATATTCTCACACCACACCCCCATATTCAAGATTAATATTAATATTCTCCATGTCGACCGACTCCGTGCAGCATTCTTCCATAAGGTGTCCAGCTAGTATAGCGCTTTCATGAATGGACTGATTTTTCCTTTTTTTGCCCATAATATCACGTCAAAAAGTGCAAGTATTGCCAGAAAAATATCGAAAAAGCATATATTTTCTAAGTTGTAACTTTACATATTCAAATCTAAGTTTGTTAGCTTCAAACTCCTCAAACTACGTAGACGACTCTAAAACGTGACCATTCACACCACTGCCATCTTGGCCCCCCGGCCAATCAGGATGCTCACTGTCTTACATGTGCTTAATGACGCACACACACGCACACTAGCACACACACGCAAGGTCTCTAGCTCCCTACAAGGTCTCTGTCGCGCATGCGCGCTCTTGCTCGCTCGCTCGCTCTAGATTCCGGGAGCCGCTATCAATATGCGGGAGACTCCCTGAACATCCGGGACACTTGGGATGTCTGTTACTGTAGTATTTAGTTTACTGTCCGATTTGACACACCAAATAGATGGAAAAACGGCTTTTCTCAGAAAAGAAACCACAGCACAATGATTAGTACCCTACAGAATATAAAGCAATAAAAACAAGGATAAAATCTCCTGGTTAAATGTTGAGTAATGTAGTGCTTAAAGTTATAAATGAATAACAAATGAGCAAAAAACGATGCTTCCGAGTGGCAGAAAGAAAGAACGTGGTGAAGACATGAAAGATGCTTCCTGTTGAAATACACATGGCTGCCAACTGTCACGCATTCAGCGTGAGACTCACGCGATTGCCCCAATTCTCACTCTCTCACGCCACACCCCCATATTCTCACGCCACACCCCCATATTCACATGCCACACCCCCATATTCACATGTCACACCCCCATATTCTCACGCCACACCCCCATATTCTCACACCACACCCCCATATTCTCACGCCACACCCCCATATTCTCACACCACACCCCCATATTCTCACGCCACACCCCCATATTCTCACGCCACACCCCCATATTCTCACGCCACACCCCCATATTCTCACGCAGACTCGTGCAGCAGTGAGGAAAAACAAATCGCGCCTCATGATCTCGCAAAGCAACGTGCAGAGAGACCAGACAGACAGTGTAGTGAGTTTTTTGTGACAGTTGTGAGGGAAATACACAATTTATTCCCATAAACTGTGTAGTCAGCCGTTCTCCCTCCCATCTGCACCGTGTGACTTGTGAACGCAGGCAGGTCAGTGAGTTACAGGGCGCTCCGTGTCTCCGTCCAGTTTAGACTAAAGTTGGCCGCATATTCACAGATTGGAGTTTCCCGAGTCAGTAACTCCTGAGCTAAACACTTTTATTACACAAATAACACCTCTTTTCTATCGTAGTAATGTAGAGACGCAGCTACAACCCAATTTCCCTCAATATCATCTTTCCTCCACTGTGGACAAAATACATAATTCTCTATGTGCGAACACCTAAGAGACAGATTCCAAGGGACCGTCTGCAAAGTGCAAAACCCGAAAAGTGAATACTAAAAAACAGTCAATAACTTCACTGTAATACACTGTACTGTCACCAGCTCACACACATCACTGTAATACACTGTACTGTCACCAGCTCACACACATCACTGTAATACACTGTACTGTCACCAGCTCACACACATCACTGTAATACACTGTACTGTCACCAGCTCACACACATCACTGTAATACACTGTACTGTCACCAGCTCACACATCACTGTAATACACTGTACTGTCACCAGCTCACACATCACTGTAATACACTGTACTGTCACCAGCTCACACATCACTGTAATACACTGTACTGTCACCAGCTCACACGTCACTGTAATACACTGTACTGTCACCAGCTCACACACATCACTGTAATACATTGTACTGTCACCAGCTCACACATCACTGTAATACACTGTACTGTCACCAGCTCACACACATCACTGTAATACACTGTACTGTCACCAGCTCACACGTCACTGTAATACACTGTACTGTCACCAGCTCACACACATCACTGTAATACACTGTACTGTCACCAGCTCACACATCACTGTAATACACTGTACTGTCACCAGCTCACACACATCACTGTAATACACTGTACTGTCACCAGCTCACACACATCACTGTAATACACTGTACTGTCACCAGCTCACACACATCACTGTAATACACTGTACTGTCACCAGCTCACACACATCACTGTAATACACTGTACTGTCACCAGCTCACACACATCACTGTAATACACTGTACTGTCACCAGCTCACACATCACTGTAATACACTGTACTGTCACCAGCTCACACACATCACTGTAATACACTGTACTGTCACCAGCTCACACATCACTGTAATACACTGTACTGTCACCAGCTCACACATCACTGTAATACACTGTACTGTCACCAGCTCACACATCACTGATGTCCTGATAGTTACAGTGAAGTTATTGATTTTTTTTTAACGAAAAATCATAAAAATTATACAAAAAGTCATTTCCCCCAAATAAGTGTTGTAGTATAACTATCAGGACATCAGTGATGTGTGACCTGAGTTTGGTGCAGGGGCGTAGCCATCATTTAAAAAGTGGGGGGGACGAAATGTCTAGTGTTATCTGTTTTTTTTTCAGTTAACCCTTGTGTAAATGACAGGTTTTATTTTTAATCATGATTTTTTTAAATCATGCTTTATATGTGTTATGATTATATATGATTATAAAACAGAAAGAAAGAAAGAAATAGAACAGCTTGCCACTGGGACAGTACCCTTAAAAGGACATCTTTGTACCTTATTTAACCCCAAAAATGTATAGTTGTACATTATGGTACACAATGGTACTCTAAGGTAGTAATGTGTACCCTTTTGAGTATAAAGTACAAAGATGTCCTTATAATGGTACTAAGAGAATATTGTTTACATATTCAAATTGTATTTTGTGTATGCACAGTACATGGCACACAGTAATGGATACTTGCACATTCAAATAATACTTAATTTTGCTCTCTTCTACAGTCCATATTTCAGGAATAAAACAATAATTCAAAACAAACTATTGAAAGAAAATTCATATTGAAGTCAACTGACAAACATGTCAAGACCTGATATCAGTTATACAATTAGATGAAATAAATCTAACAAGTGTTAGTAAGTGTTAAAGCTAACATTTATTTCAATATATAAAGCTACTTAAAACTGCCAAAAGTGTCTCTGCGACCTGAGAAAAATTCTGCCCTGAAGTATCCTGCAGAAGAGGTAGGAACATGTGCTGAACCGTTTGGGAGGGTTTCGAACACGGGGCATTTCAATTGGAGACAGATTTAGGGAGTTACTCATTTGTGTTGCTTTGTCATAGACACTTTGGAATGCATCTTCTGTTCTCTTTTTTGCAATTGTGTCCTTCACACAGTTGACAGCAGCTAGCATTCCATCTACTGTCTGACTGCGGCTCTGAAGAGAAGCATTGAGACACTCAAGCTCTTCTGTCACTTCTAAGGCAAGTAAAAGACCAAGCAAAACATTGCCTTTTTGAAATCTATCAGACAAACCATTTGCCCTGCAAGCTGACACTGAATGACCACATGACATTTCCTCCAGAGCGAGTAACATTGGCTGATACTGTTTTAACACAGCACGAATGCGCACTGTCCATCTTGTAGGACACAAAGGTCTGATGGCTGTAATAGATCCACTCTCTGACTCTGAAATATCCTGGAAAATTGACTTCATTTTCACAGACTGGCGGAACAACCCTCCCACTTCATGAACCCACTGCAAAGAGTCACGGATAACAGGAGATGTGCAAGCATGCTGCGTAATTAAATTTACACAGTGCAGACCACAGTGGACATATAATGCAAGTGGCTGACTTTCTTTGATGATGGCCTGTGCCCCTGAATATATCCCTGCCATATTCGCAGCACCGTCATAAGCCTGCCCTCTCAGCCCAGTGATGGATAAGTTAAGACGAAGCAGTACATCCTTCAGAACCTTTGCTAGGTTCTCTCCTGTGGTAACAGAGACTTCATACATGCCAACAAATTCCTCATGGACTATTAAATCATGATCAACATATCTTAGGCAGACTGATTCTTGTTCCTTTCCGGATAAATCTTGGGCACCATCCATGATGACACAAAACTGCAAGTTCGGAAGTGAATTGATTTTTTCTGCAATTCTACGAATTATAGAATTACTGAATAAATTGAGGATTTCATTCTGAATTTGTGGGCAAGTATAATCAGTTTTGAGGGACAACCATTTGCTCAGGCTAGGGTCATCTTCTGACTTGTACTTTAGAAGTTGATTAAAGTTTCCCTCATCATCCTCATGGCCTCTAAAAGATAAACCTTGTCCTGCCAGAAACTGCACAGCACTTATTATCTTTAATAGGCATTTCCTTGCCTCCTCTTGCTGGGATGCCAGTACATTGGACAGATGAACATCTATTGGTCTTGATTCATAGATGTATGTTGTTATGGCTGTCTTGTGACATGCTGATCCAGCATGTAATGTAAACCTCTCTCTGGCCTTCTTCCAGTTCTTAAAGCCAGCGATGATAAAGGTGGTTTCTGAATTTTTGGCAAGTTGTGATGTTTTGTTTTTAAATGCTTTGTGGCAGTAGAAGCACAATGATCCATCAATACCAGGCTCAAAATGAAGCCATGCAAATTCTTGGTACCAGTGAGCCTGAAATTTTAGAGTTTTGTCCCGAAGCACATGACACACAATAGTCTTAGGATCTGGCTTGTTGGGTTTTAATACAGTTACAGAAGACCTGCCTACTTCTACAGCAGCCAACCCTACTGTATGTCAGATGCCCCCTGTTCTGTCTACAAAAAAAAAATACAAATCAGTCTGATTAGTCTAAGTTAAAATATATAAGAAATATCTAATCATAGACAATGCTGTAAATAATCTGTCCTTACATCTGAAGCCTCATTGTAACTTTCTGCCTCATTCACTCTCAACTCAGAATTCTCTTCTGCCTCTGTCTATTGAAAATAAAGTACAAAAGTAGTGTTTAAAACATGTACATACAGGGAATAGTGACATACAGAAGAAAATAACAAATGAAGTACACTGCTGGACATTAACCAATAATTTGTATCCTAAATAGTTTTTTAACACTTTAGTATGGGGAACGCATATTCACTATTAACTTTGACATTTGCCTCAAACTCTTAATTTACTGCTTATTCGCTTTTAAGGTAATCGTAGTTAAGTTTAGGTATTAGGTAGGATTATGGGATGCAGAATATGGTCATGAAGAATAGGGAATTTATATGTGCTTTCTAAGTCGCCTACTAATAAACAGCCAATGTGCAGTTGTTCATCATACTAATGTGTTTCATATTTTTTTCTATATTTTACTAATTACATTTTTTATGATTGGTCCATATATAATCCTACAAACACTTGTGTATTAATAGATTATACATTATAAAATGTAAAATGCAGTAGCAGCCAGGTGTTAAAAGCCACGTGTTCTCACCTGTAAAGCTTTTTGTGTGACATCCTGAATCTGCCCTGACAAACCTATGCTGTCTGTTTCTTGCTCATTCTTGACAACACATAAAAACGTAAAATTAGTGCAATAATGAAAGAGCACCCCGTTAAATAAAGATCGTACCTATCAGCATACTGTAACGTTTCCCCTGTGATCTACCCTCATTCACCGGACTACATTACCCATCATCCTTTGCACCCCGTCATCCACCATGTTTGTTTCCCGTCTTCACCTGTCTGTTCACCCGGACTCTATTTATACTCATCACCACTGTCTTCACTCATTGTCTGTTATGGTCTTTACTACGTTGTATGTATGTGTGATTTACCTGCTCCTTATTATTAAAATGACATCTTTAATGTCACTATTCGTCGTCCTCGTCTCTGTCGTGTACATACAGTGACACATACTTGATATTATGTAGAATTGGCAAAGTTAAACATGCTGTAAAATCTCAGTTCAACATTATCTTTATTCTTATTTGAAGGGTTTTGATAACACACTTGTTAAAACAAAAGACGTTATAAAAGAGTTTATATAACATTTGTCAAAGCAGCTATTTTTCCTTATAATCCTTTAAATTAAAACTTGCTAATTATTCAACAAGAGCAACTGGCAGTTACTAAACATTGTGCAACACAATTCTGATACCATATGCCAACTTATGCTTGACATTTTTATCAAAAAGGAGTGAAGCGTTTTTTGCCCCTTTGAGCTCAACGTAACCGAATGATGGACCGCGGGTGCGACTCGAGCTACAGTACTGGGGGCGCGTGATGATGACGTGACAAGTGAGTGACTGATAGATCGTCATGTATAGACGATCTTAAACTTTCTTGTCTCTTTGAATTTTAAATCACTCTGCATTTATATACATTGCTCCATTAAAACCTCAACATGCGGTGAACACAACTCTCCACTAAAAAAGTGAGGGGGACGAATTTACTTTTTATAAAAAGTGCCCCGCGTAATCTACGCCCCTGGTTTGGTGACAGTACAGTGTATTACAGTGAAGTTATAATTTTTCTTATTATGAAAAATCATAAAAAATTAAACAATTTTTAAACAAAAATTAACAAAAGACATTTCCGCCAAGTAAGTGTTGTAGTATCAGTGGTGACAGTACAGTGGGCACATCAGTGATATGTGAGCTGGTGACAGTACAGTGGGCACATCAGTGATATGTGAGCTGGTGACTGTACAGTGGGCACATCAGTGATGTGTGAGCTGGTGACTGTACAGTGGGCACATCAGTGATGTGTGAGCTGGTGACAGTACAGTGGGCACATCAGTGATGTGTGAGCTGGTGACTGTACAGTGGGCACATCAGTGATGTGTGAGCTGGTGACTGTACAGTTGGCACATCAGTGATATGTGAGCTGGTGACTGTACAGTGGGCACATCAGTGATATGTGAGCTGGTGACTGTACAGTGGGCACATCAGTGATGTGTGAGCTGGTGACAGTACAGTGGGCACATCAGTGATGTGTGAGCTGGTGACTGTACAGTGGGCACATCAGTGATGTGTGAGCTGGTGACTGTACAGTGGGCACATCAGTGATGTGTGAGCTGGTGACAGTACAGTGTATTACAGTGATGTGTGAGCTGGTGACAGTACAGTGGGCACATCAGTGATGTGTGAGCTGGTGACAGTACAGTGTATTACAGTGATGTGTGTGAGCTGGTGACAGTACAGTGTATTACAGTGATGTGTGTGA
>NC_083469.1:27096922-27146922 GCF_030014155.1 Tachysurus vachellii
CACTTTCACTCTGATGTCACGACTTGCTCAGTTGTTAGTACAGACTGAAGGTTCCACTTACTAACTCTGTCCTGTATAATGGCACAAGAGAAAAACAAGAGAAACACACAGTATGTAAGGAGTATGCAGATAATTATTATTATTATTATTATTATTATTATTATTATTATTATTATTATTATTATTATTATTATTATTATTATTATTATTACTATTATTATTAATATTATTATTATTATTATTATTATTATTATTACTATTATTATTATTATTATTATTAATCATCTACTATATCACAATAACTGTCATTTTTGTAAACAGATTTGTGGAAAACTAAAATATATTTATTTGCAAATAAAAATAATGTTTTGTGGATTTATTATTAAAACTGTTGTATAGAAGTCCTGAGGATTTGGAGACTTGTTTAAAGTTAATTGCATTTTTCTGATGATGTTTCCTACCACAGCCACGTTTGTGAACTTTAATTAAACTGATTTATATCTGATTATTGTTTATAATTATATAATTTATAGCTGGTAATAACAGATTTATAACTTTAATGTTTAACGTGTGATCCATGACAGAGAAATTATAAAACTTATTGTTATACTTATGTGTTGATTGTAAACTAAACTTATTTGACCTCAGAAATGGTTTTATAAAATAATTAAAGTGTGTTATTTATTTGTTAAACAAATCTGAGGCTATGCCTGAAGGGGATGTTGCCGTTGCCATAGTAACTAGTGGTCGTTCCCCCGCAGAGCGATGAGGGTGCGTTTGAATTTAACTAAGCCTCGCAGTGCATTCTGGGTATTCCTAGGTTTATCTAAGGAGGCGACATTTTCAGAGAGAATGTGGGACGTTAATTTGGGACGCACCCACGATGAAGACAAGCAACTAGCTAATGCTAATGCTAACGCTAATGCTAATGCTAATGCTAAAGCTAAAGCTAAAGCTAATCAACAACACTACGTCCATTAACCCACCGGATTGTGTTCTGATGTGGCGTCTGTTCTGTGTAAGTAATGTTTTTTTATCACTTTCTATCCACAGTTTATATCAAAACGGACCTCCAGAAGGTTCCAATGAGTTAATTTTAACTATTAAATCATATGTGGATTAAGATATTAACGTTAATGTCATTTAGCTAGCGGTGTTTGCTAGGTAGCATCTTTTATTAGTTTGTGTTAAAACAGTTAGCATTTAGTTGTGTGTAACATTCTACAATGTCTGTGTGGGTTATTGTGTTAGTGTTATTGTGTGTTAGTGTTATTGTGTGTTAGTGTTATTGTGTGTTAGTGTTATTGTGTGTTAGTGTTATTGTGTGTTATTGTTATTGTGTGTTAGTTTTATTGTGTGTTAGTGTTATTGTCTTTGTGTGTTATTGTCTTTGTGTGTTATTGTCTTTGTGTGTTATTGTCTTTGTGTGTTTTTGTGTTTGTGGTTTTTTGTGTGTTATTGTGTGTGTTCCTGTGTGTGTTATAGTTTGTGTGTGTGTGTTAGTTATTGTGTGTGTTAGTGTTATTGTGTGTTAGTGTGTTATTGTGTGTTAGTGTGTTATTGTGTGTTAGTGTGTTATTGTGTGTTAGTGTGTTATTGTGTGTTAGTGTGTTATTGTGTGTGTTAGTGTTATTGTGTGTTAGTGTGTTATTGTGTTATTGTGTTTGTGTGTTATTTTGTGTGTTATTGTGTGTGTGTGTTATTGTGTGTATTATTGTGTGTGTGTGTGTTATTGTGTGTGTGTGTTATTGTGTGTGTGTGTTATTGTGTGTGTGTGTTATTGTGTGTGTGTGTTAGTGTGTGTGTGTTAGTGTGTGTGTGTTAGTGTGTGTGTGTTATTGTGTGTGTGTGTGTGAGTGTTTGTCTTTTTATTCTCTGAATCGGTTCTTTTAGGTGACACTGATTCGCATATGTGAGCTGTGTAGCTCTTTTTGTCTGTCATCCCTCCCTTTCTCCTTTCCCTCTTTTCCCATCTTTATACCCTCCTTTTCTTTCTTTTATATTCTACTCAGCCATCATTATTTCTTTTTTCTTTTTTTATTTGCAATCTCTCCTTTCTTTGCCTTCCTTTTTTCTCCAAGTTCTTCCTTCCCTCCTTTTTTCTTTCATACCTTACTTCTTTTTTTGTCCATCCACTTTTTTCTCTTTATAGTCCTCTCTCCATTCATTTGCCTTTATTTACATTGTTTCTTTCGTCCCTTACTCCTACATACCAACACATCTTTTTATTCTTTAGCTTCTTTACTTTCTTTATTCCTTCACCACATCATTACTCGTTATTCGTTTTTTTTTTCATTTCTCATCACCGCTTTTCCTTTTCCTCTTTTGTTTATCATTCTCATCTCTTTTTTCTTCCTGTTTTCTTTTCCTTTTCATCTCTTCCATCCCTCACTTCTCTTCCATCCCTCACTTCTCTTCCATCCCTTTCTTCTCTTACTTGTCATCTCTTCCATCCCTCACTTCTCTTCCATCCCTCACTTCTCTTCCATCCCTTTCTTCTCTTACTTGTCATCTCTTCCATCCCTCACTTCTCTTCCATCCCTCACTTCTCTTCCTCACTCATCCCCTTCTTTTCCTCTCCTACTAACAGTGTTCATGCTGTTGTTTCTGCAGATGTGCAGTAGAGACCGTGGCGAATGGTGAGGATATAATGCAGAGTTCCCAACATTTCTTTCCATGCACTGAAAGTGAGTGACATCTTTGTGTAAACTTATATCCAGTTTCACGTTGTTCATTCACTAGTTTGCCAATTTGATAAACAGAAGTGTATTTAATGTAATTCTTGATTCTGAGATTCATGTTGTGTTACTTGAAGCGTTATCTGTTTGTTTTTATCCTCTCATCACTTGTAGGCTGCACATTTATGGCGTTTGTGAGTGGAGACTTCTGCCAGGCACAGCACCTGGTCATTGTGGATAAGTGAGAAGTGCCACATGAAGATAACACACACATCTACTGTCCTACCTTGTGAGCTTTGGGTTTGAGGCTGTATTTGCCCAAAGTTCACGCGTATGAGTCGGTCTGAGACAACTGAGTTCCTGACAAGCATTTTTACTTTTTACACCTTCTCCTCAGGCACCAAATGTTCATCCCTTTTCCTCCTGAATGGGTTAATTTA
The DNA here is from genome assembly GCF_030014155.1 of Tachysurus vachellii. Taxonomy (NCBI): domain Eukaryota; kingdom Metazoa; phylum Chordata; class Actinopteri; order Siluriformes; family Bagridae; genus Tachysurus; species Tachysurus vachellii. The sequence continues at coordinate 27,100,041 of NC_083469.1, forward strand.
ATAAAACAAATCTGAAAAATAGCCCTTTTTTTTTTAGTTTTTTTTATTGTGGAAATTCAAGTGTTTTTTTTTTTTGTTTGTTTTTTTTTACATTAGTATTTATTTTTATTTTTCTATATGCGAATATATCTATTTAAATTTGAGTTCTGACCCAAAGTCGTCGTGATCACACTGTGAAAGTTATTATTCGTCTTTTTTTATTATTTGGTCACTCTAACGTTCACGTACGTGTCGAGATGAATCGTCCTGCTCCTGTCGAAATCACCTACGAGTGTATGAGGTTCCTGATTACACACAATCCCACCAACTCACAACTGCCCAAGTTTACTGAGGTAAGATCACTGGGATAAAAACGGCACAGAATCCAGTTCGGCTCAAATGCTATTAAGGCTGCTTTCACACTTGGCTTCCCTGCTCTCAAAAAACACTAACAAGTCAGATTGTCACCACCGCTGTGTCCTCCATGATGTTCGTTTCACTTAAAACCTGACCAGGAGGCTCACGAGGTAAAATCCTAACCTTGAGGCTGCTCAGTATCAAAAACGTTTTTTTAATAAATTTTGGAAGCTCCTCTGTGAGTAAGCTTTAGATGAGGATTAGTACATTAGCAAAACCCAAAGTGTGAAAGCAGTGTGAATGGAGTTGGCTGATATTTGCTCAACATTATCTGAATCGTTTTAGGAGCTGAAGAGCTTCGGGGTTCAGACAGTGGTTCGGGTTTGTGAGGCCACTTATGACAAAACACCTGTGGAAAAGGAAGGCATTGAAGTTCTGGTACGAATCTTATACACACTAGAGGTCTTCACGGGTCCACTTAGATCCGAAACCCAGAGGTCCGACCCGAGACCCGAGCGGGTTCGGGTCTAAAAGTTTCACGTGTGCCTCGGACACGGGTCGGGTGTAATAATAGAGCCATCAGGTCTCGGGTAATTTAAAATGAATGTGTTTTTACCGAACGGACCCAAGAAGACCCGAACTACTTTATCTCATCTGTGTGCATCGACTCGAGTCCTTTTCCAACCTCTCCTCTGTTTGCCAAGACCGCTTGCGACATGTGGCTGGCGACGTGTGACTGGCGGTAAGCTAATGTTCCTTGAAACAGACCTGTCAATCAATTTTGAATCCACGCTGTAGCGGTTAATTTAGTGTAGAATTATGTAACATTCGGGTCCAGTCAGGTTAAAAAAAAAAAGCCAACCGGTCGGGTCGGACTCGGGTCTAATTTTTTGGGGTTTGTCTCGGGTTGGGTCTTTATTAAAAAAAAAAAAAACGATGCACGTCGGGTTCGGGTAAAAAGTGATTCGGGTCACTTCGGGTCGGGTACATTTCTTTAGACCCGAGAAGACCTCTAATACACACTGCTCACTGTTAATGTAAAGTGTAAATGTTCTGTGAAACCATCTGACAAGTTCATGACAACTTTTTTTTTGATTAAAGGATTGGCCTTTTGACGACGGCTGTTCTCCTTCAGATCAAATCGTGGACGACTGGTTAAATCTCCTGAAATGTAAATTTAAAGATGAACCACGCAGCTGCATTGCAGTGCACTGTGTTGCAGGACTGGGACGGTGAGTCCTCTCACACTACTCCCTAATCACCAGTTAATATAAATCTGTATTCACCGTATCACTCTTGGCCGTAGTGCCGCGCTAATGTAATGACAAGGTCAGAGCTGTTAACTGGATATCTCTCAGTAGAGCACAGTGTGTTTCATCACTAACTGCCCCAGATGTGTTCGTCTGTGCAGAGCTCCCGTGTTGGTGGCCATCGCTTTAATCGAGTGTGGGATGATGTACGAGGACGCCGTTCAGTTCATCCGACAGTAAGTCGCACCTTCTACAGTAACCACTTCCTGTGATAACGAAGCTGCAGATTATCATCCAGTGTCCTTCTTGCTTTGTTTCAGGAAGCGCCGTGGAGCCTTCAACTCCAAACAGCTCATGTACCTCGAGAAATACAAACCTAAGATGCGTTTGCGCTTTAAAGATGCCAACGGGCAAAACTGCCGCATTCAGTAGAACCACAAGGATCATGAGATTGTTGTTGTTGTTATTATTATTATTATTATTATTATTATTATTATTATTATTATTGGAAAGCAATGTTTTGCAGATAGTTGAATTTTTTTTTTGCTCTGTTATGGTGCCAAGCACACGCAAGATCATTAGTGTCCATATTACCGGCGTAAGAGTTTTAAAGAAAATAAACGTCAAGTCATTTCTTAAGTATTTAAGGACACACAGGAAATACAGCACAAGGAAAATGGGTGCGGTGTCCTGAGTGAGCAACTACAGACGAGTACAGATCATACCGAGTGTCCTTCATGCTCCATGTTAAACACATAGCCTCAAATTAGTGCACACACACACACACACACACACACAGAGGTTTAATCCATCAGAAAAGCCAAATGTCCTTTATAGGAAATGTAGTTTTTAATCATGTTTTTTTTTTTAAATGTCCAGAATCATTTCATCGATTTCTGTTGATGCTTGTGACATAAAAGCTGTAATGTCAGTGAGGTCACACGAGCACAAAAATACCTGTAGTGCGACATACACAACTGTGATAAACACACAAAGACTCCAGGTTACACCTCCAGGACAGATATGTGTGAAAGTAATGGATCATTCCCTGGATTATCTCTTGCTGCTGACTTCTAGAGATAACACAATAAAATAAAGGTGTAAATGATTTTTTCTGTTCTTTGTGGGGTTTTTTTTTGTCAGATTTAATAACTGCAGAAATGACAGCAGATGTAGTGAGAATGAGTGTAAACAGAGCGTTATGAGGATGTAGGAGGTGAAACGAGCAGCTCTTCATAATGGTGTATGATGACAAGCTGTTGGCGGAACATGACGCGCTGGAGCTTTGAGTGAAAATGACCCTTATAACATCATCTATAGTATCAGTGCAAGCTGAGATATCATTAATGTTCTGTCCAGAAGCGTCTCAGTGCTGAGAAAAGGGAATCCTTCCTTCTGATGAAACCAAAACAGTCAGAGATGAGAGTTAAGAAGACTGACGGACTTCAGGGTCACGTTAAAATGAATCTGAAACACGCTTTAACATGAACACAAAACTAGATGAACTGTGGTTCAGGACTCCACACTGACACTGGTGTCTAACATAGGATTTGTTTTGACAGGATTTATAAAGGTCACATTCATATATTTTTTTAGGCATAAAGGTGAATTTATACTAATGTTAAATAATTACAAATGAATTCAATCGTTTCAGTACTGAAATCACAACCTACACCGTTTCTGGTACTATAATAGATTATAAAACACTTCAGTACCTAAAACTTTCTGCTCACTGGCTGGTTTGGTGTAGTTCTCCACACTGGCCACCAGGCGGCGGTGTGTGGACGTTAGCGCATGTCAGACTGGTCAGCTGAGCGTTTCAGCTCTGAGTCTCTAATAAATCACACTGAACACAGGGGACACAGTAACACACACAGTAACACACTCACATGGAGATGTTTGTGTGTGAAGAGCAGCTCAGTTCATCAGCCTGCTAGCATGATGCCGGTGAGTTGATCACACACACACACACACACACACACACACACACATAAAACAAAGAATAATTTGTTTGAGTAAAACAGATGTGATGTAAATGAGAGTAAATGTAAAAATTTCTGAGCTGCTTTTTACACACTTCATTTTGCATGTAAATTTTATACATAAGTCACTTATTTAAGTTGCTTAAATAAAAAAAAACATTAAATGTTAGATTTTGAGTGAAATTATCTATGAAACTCAAGACACTGCTATCTGAACCCTTCTCCATCTTAATACCAGTTCATCTAAATTTATATGTTTTTTTGTTTGCTTACTAACATTTTAATTCTTTATTATTATTATTATTATTATTATTATTATTATTATTATTATTATTATTATTATTAATATTTGACACTTTTCAGGCTATTTGCTGATTTTTGTCACAACACTTTTCTAGACAGATCTCGTCTTTAGAATGTTTACAGTTTAATACTTTCATTAATTAAAACGAGACATTATCACTTTTTTTCACCCATGAAGGATTTGTGTTGTTTCATTCACACGTTTCTATATTCTGTCTTTCCAAATGTCTTGTTTATATTTTTGTCGTGCTGAAGTTCTCTGAATGTTGTAATGGACAAAGCGGATGATTTTGTCCCCGGTGGATCTGGAGGGCGTCGGCTCTCTGAGGCGAGGTCGCTTTCTAAATTCCTGAATTCTTACACACTGCTGCTACACACGAGCAGAACGACTGGCTTTTACTTCTTACATTTCAGTTAGTGAAGTAATGTTGAAGCCCAGCCTGAGGCTAAAGGCCAGAGGATGAGTCAATAGAAGAGAGCAGGAAGGTCAACAATATGTCATGTGTCCGTCTCTCTCTGGATTTTCCAGCTCACCTGGTCTGTCTTCATGACTCCTCACCGTCCTCCAACACTAAAGTCCGACCTAAACGTCTTATCTGTCCATTTTTATATAAATCTGTAATGCAGAAATGCTTTGAAATTGCACAATGTCTGAGAATCTGCAGACTGAGATGAGCAGACAGTGAAATCAAACACAACAAACACACAAAGATGAAGAAGAAGAAGATGATGATGATGATGATGAAGAAGAAGAAGAGCTACTGCTTTATGTTCCACTTGAGTACAAAGTGTTCATCAGGTCTAATAAAATAACAGAGCACGAAACTACAACACAATGTTATGCAGTAATCATCATTTTTATGCTTTTCATCAGTGTTAAAGCCTAGTGCTGGACCTGCAGCTTCTTATTAACAGACCTGATGATTGTTTTTCTCTGAGAGAGACTGAGAGCAACTCGAGGGAGATCGTGAACATTTCTATTAATTAATTAGGAAGCTCCTGCGTCTGGCCGCTCGTGTGTCTCTGATGATCTCGTTAATTCATCACAAACTCAATAAGATGGACATGGAGCCAGGACACTGCTGCTCTGTTCGCTTGGACACAGAGTACTGAGACAGATTGCTACAACTCATCAGTTACTGTACTGTTCCTAATGAAGCTAATCAAACACACTGACCGATCACCTGCACACTCCGTCATCAGGACTCAAGGTTCCTCGTGACCTTTGAACCTTCTAAGCAGTAAACGAGGGTCAATCCAGGCCAGGAGCTCTAATATGGAGAAGCCTTGAATGAATGACAGAGATGCCTGAGAAAGTCTGTAGGCTTTGTTTATCTTGGTGTTTGTGTGTGAAATCACTAATCACAGTGAGATATTTGTGTGCTAAGTGCTAATAGGTTACGCCGGAGGCGGCTCACATCCACCGTGGATCTGCACAGGCTCCTGCGTCGACCCCGTGAAGAGCATAAGAACCCACTGGCGTGTGAAACCCCTGAGGAACAGAACGGTAGTTATTATGTGAGAGATTTTCATTCAGACAGTATCATGTAACGTGGTTGTATCTGAGTCACAGCTGGAACCGTTTATGAGTGTCACCATGATTTATTCTGACAAAACACATCATTAACTGTGTAATTAATTATTTCAGCTGTAGTTTTTTTTCACTGTATATCATTAATTGTACTGATCTATTAAAACCAGATTATTGTTGAATATCAAAGAACACATCAAGCCTCTCCTCCTTCCTCTTCTGTAGAAAGAAATATCTAACTAATTATTTATTTCTCTCCTCATAGTGGGAAATATTTAAGTAATAAATAAAGAAATAATGGGGGCACGGTGGCTTAGTGGTTAGCACGTTCGCCTCACACCTCCAGGGTCAGGGTTCGATTCCCGCCTCCACCTTGTGTGTGTGGAGTTTGCATGTTCTCCCCGTTGCATGTTCTTTGCATGTTCTCCCCGTCCAAAGACATGCATGGTAGGTTGAATGGCATCTCTGGAAAATTGTCCGTAGTGTGTGATTGCGTGAGTGAATGAGAGTGTGTGTGTGTGTGCCCTGTGATGGGTTGGCACTCCGTCCAGGGTGTATCCTGCCTTGATGCCCGATGACGCCTGAGATAGACACAGGCTCCCCGTGACCCGAGGTAGTTCGGATAAGCGGTAGAAGATGAATGAATGAATGAATGAATAAAGAAATAAATAAAAGTCCTGGTTACATCTCGGGTATAAACTAAATTAATAAATAAATTGTGCCTTTGTATTTAATCCTTAATGCTTCCACCACTTTAGTTAAGAGTCACAAACTGTTCTGAAGAAACTGCTGAAGAACTTTTACTTCCAGTTCTATCTCCGTCCTGCTCCGTCCGTCCGTCCTGATCTCCGTCTCTCCCTCGCTTCCCATCCTGGAGAAAGAGAAGTGTCAGTGAAGTTAAAAGCTCAGAAGATAAAGGGCGCTGTTTACTGCAATTCATCACACTTAAGCGCTGTGTTGGAAAGGGAAACGTGCGTGTTTCCACGGAGTCGGCCGTCACCATGGACACCGTCTTAAAGTTCAACACGGGAACGACGGGACAGTAAATCAGGCGACTGGCTGTTCACCGGGTCCCTGGTTTGGCAGCAGATTTCAGGAACAAACGTCTCAGTATCAGATCTGTAATCTTTTCCTTTGAGTGTGTGAGAAAGTAAGAACAAAATGATGTGAACACACACCGATATGAGACACGTCGTGTTCGTGGTCCTGAGATTAGATCTTCGTCCAGCCATCATGAAACGTCTCTGTCCTCTATCGCTCTTGTCTCTGTGGAGTTGCTGAGTTGAGGAGGGACGCTGGTTATTTTTTAATAAGTCCAAAGCTAACAGAACTGAAGCTACACACACACCAGAGACACCAGAGACAACCTGCAGCTCTGATCAGCTCAAAGATCGATTTGTCTTCATAGACACATTAGTCTACAGTCCATCAAGCAGGAAATAGGGAGTTATACAGCATGTAGGAGCTAAAGGTTATGTAGTGGGGAACTGAACACATGCTGGACCACACACATATACACACATATACACACACCAACACACACACACACACACACACACATAAACACACACCAACACACACACACACACACACCAACACACACACACACACACACACACACACACACCAACAAACACATCCACACACATATACACACACCAACACACACACATATACACATATACACACACAAACACACATACACACACAAACACATACACACATTCACATACACACACACTCTCATACACACACACACACACACACATTCACATACACACACACTCTCATACACACACACACATATATACACACACATTCACATACACACACTCTCATACACACTCACACACACACACATATACACACACATTCAAATACACACACACTCTCATACACACACACACACACACACACACACACCAACAAACACATCCACACACATATACACACACCAACACACACACATATACACACACAAACACACATACACACACAAACACATACACACATTCACATACACACACACTCTCATACACACACACACATTCACATACACACACACTCTCATACACACACACACATATATACACACACATTCACATACACACACTCTCATACACACTCACACACACACACATATACACACACATTCAAATACACACACACTCTCATACACACACACACACACACACATATACACACACCAACACATACACACATACACACACCAACACACACACACATATACACACACCAACACACATATACACACATACACACACACACACACACACACAAACACACACACACACATACAGTACAGACACACACACAGACACACACAGACACAGACACAACACACACAGACACACACACACATTTGGATTTTTTCACTTTACTGCATCATTGGAGACTAGAATAAATAAATAAATAAATAAATAAATGACTGGCCCATGTAGTAATTATGACATTATTTAACTTATTATGGAATTAATCAAACTAATTACTTAATCATTTTAAAATAACCACAATGCCACCTTGTGAGTCTTGATGTTTGTGGAGTTTTAAAGCGCTTATAAAGTGACAATGTGTGTTTTTGTGTTTTATAAAATCACTCGACTGGATGAATAGTGAGTCTCTTCCTGATGTCCCCAGATTTGCAGTGCATTCTGGGAAACTGAATCTAATTTCATCCCTATAGTCTGACGCCACACAGAGCAAGCCGACATCTTTGGATCTCTCACTGAAACAGTGTGTTTATAGAGACGCGACTCACAGACGAGTGAAGAAGGTGTAGTGTGCTGAGGTCTGAGCTCCTTCCTGCCAGGGGCCTGCTGGTGGATTCAGATTTATGAGTGTTGGCGCTCTGGCACACACTTCCCTCCTTCTCTGGGATCAGCAAACCTGAGTGTCGAACAGACGGAGAAAGACGAGAATAACAAGACATGAGAGAGAGAGAGAGAGAGAGAGAGAGAGAGAATGCCGTTTTTGTCCTGGTGTCCGTATCTGTCATTGGGTCGTCGTCGTTTCGCTCGTTTCCATTTCCTGATAAATTCAGTGGGATGTGAGACGTGGTGTACGTCAGTGAATCCTATCTCAGCAGCGTCTCTGTTTACTGTCACCAGGCGCCTCTTATCTGTCACTAACACCTCCTGTGGTCCTGGGGAATGTCATTCCTGAGGGAGAAAAGTAATTTAGACACCACAAGATCCCAAAACAACCCTGTGTATCCTTATCCACGCCGTCTAAATGCCCCGGTGTCAGACTCTTCCTCAACTGATCCACATACACAGAAAAAAATAACCGTTGTTTGTTTTTTTCTCCCATGCGTCCACCACAGATCCACGCCGTCCGTCTCCTCGTTGCTCGTCCGGTATCTCCATAAAACACTTAACAAGAAAAAAGAGTCCCAGTGTTGACGCCACACACCACCCCCGAAACCTCCCCTCCCATGTGCCCTGGACACCCTCCTACCCCTGTTACCCCTCTCCTCCTTAACCCTCGATCTCACACGCTTACACAGAGTGAACATCGAAGGTAAACGGCAGCTCCTGCTTTCTCCTGCCTCCCGTCCAGGACTCCATGAAGCGTTTGTGGACTTTGTTATTCCGCAGCCTGGTCAACGCTTCCAAGTCCAGACCGTGGCTCCAGAAGAGATTCCCAAAGGAGGAAAAGACGGAACAACGCAGCAACAACGCAACAGGACACCAGGATTCGGCCGGGCGGGATAAGGTGAAGGACTGAAGGGATGGAGGGAGGGATGAGATGAGATGAGACCAGAGTGGAGACCAGACGAGGAGACGGACACCACGTTTAGGATTTTAGTGCTTAAAATAGCCGGCCTCGTCTGACACGGTCGGGGATTAGCAGCTTGACCTCTCTGACCTCGTGTTTACGGTGCTGCTGAAAGCCGAGAGCGCCGAGAGCATTTAGAAAATGTGGGGTATTTATGAAGAAAGTGTGTTGAGAAATGTCGAGTTCAGTTTAGTGCAAAAGTTTACACACCCTGTACATGCGAGGTGATCCTGCAGATAATCTGAAAGTGATCTAATGTGAAATTATTTATTAGCAAAGTTTTTTTTCCAAACCGAACAAGTTATCACCCAGAAATCAAGGGGGGTGCAAACTTTTGCACTGTAACTGTGATGTGTCAGGAAGCTGTGAGTCTAAAGGGTGAGTTTAGGATGAGGCTTTTATCGCTAACTTTATCCTGCTAGTATTTTTCCTGATTTGAAAAGAAGTTCTGTGGCTTTGTAGCGGTGTTTTCTGTGTCTGTGATCAGTTACTCTGCTTTTAATGATGGCTTTAAATCTGTAAACGATAACAAGCATGAATAAGGGTTTGGAGCAGCTACGCGCTGAGGCTTAAATAAAACAATTCAAATAAAGAAGGATTTACAAAGAAATAGTGTTTAATAATCTACATCATGACGGAGTGTTTTAATTAGGAGCAACGAGAAATGATGAATGAGACCGAGGGACTTAGTGAGTTAGCAAAAGAAAAATCGAGTATCGAAAATGTCTCGAGTTTAGTTTCATCTGAAAACTCTTTACGTGAGCTTGAGGTTGGATCATCATTTTTTTTAGATGAACATTTTTTCTCTTTGGGTTTATTTACTTACACACACACACACACACACACACACACACACACGTTTACATGCCCGTATAATTGGATTATTTTAGCTCAGACCTTTACTCCAACTCTTACAGAATCTTGATCTGGACTCGTCCCTCTGCAGCGGTTCTTTACATATAAGGAGAGAAAAAAGAAAAATGAAAAGAATCTCTTTTCCATTCAGGGTGTGGACACAACTGGACTGTTTATGTTACAGAAATGCACTCGAAGACTGAATGTGTTTAAAGACAAACATTTGAAACGGGGGTGAGATTTATTACAACGACTCTCTGGGTCTCTGGCTTTACAATACACCCTGTGTGTGTGTATTATGTGTGTATGTGTGTTTGTGTCTATATGTACAGTATGTGTGTATGTGTGTTTGTGTGTGTGTTTGTATCTGTATGTATGTGTGTGTGAATGTGTGTATGTGTGTGTGTGTTTGTGTCTGTATGTATGTGTGTGTGTGTTTGTGTGTGTGTTTGTGTCTGTATGTATTTGTGTGTGTGTTTGTATCTGTATGTATGTGTGTATGTGTGTGTGTTTATGTTTGTGTATGTTTGTGTGTGTGTGTGTGTGTGTTTGTGTGTGTGAGAGAGAGTGTGTGTGTGTGTTTGTGTGTGAGAGAGAGAGTGTGTGTGTGTGTTTGTGTGTGTATGTGTGTGTGTATGTGCGTTTGTGTGAGAGAGAGAGTGTGTGTGTGTTTGTGTGTGTGTGTATGTGTGTTTGTGTGTGTGTGTGTGTATGTGTGTTTGTGTGTGTGTGTATGTGTGTTTCTGTGTGTGTGTTTGTGTGTGTATGTGTGGTTGTGTGTATGTGTGTGTGTGTATGTGTGTTTGTGTGTGTGTATGTGTGTGTGTGTATGTGTGTTTGTGTGTGTATGTGTGTATGTGTGTGTGTATGTGTGTATGTGTGTGTATGTGTGTTTGTGTTTGTGTGTGTGTGTGTGTGTGTGTGTGTGTGTATGTGTGTGTCCTCTTTGTGTAGGACCCCAGCAGAGATCTTAAAAAGGCCTGATGGGGGTTGTTATGTAACTGCTGTGTAAATGTAAGATGGTGGTTCTGAGCAGTGTCCTGAATCAGGTCTGAGAGACAGGCTGCTTAATCTTATCACTATGTTCTTTATCATGTCCTGGAGCTGCTTCCTTTTAGACTCACAGTGAGAAAGGACGAGACATGATGATATTTTTGTACGTCCTGCTGTTACTAAAGGTCCATCACTGAATCTGAACCAGAGCAAATCTGGACCTGATGAAGGCTGGACTGATGTGGTATCTTACTGATGTGTTGTGAGTGTTGTGTAGGCAGCTTAGTGATCCTGAGCTTTATCAGGAAGGACGTTTTCACACCAAATACTAATAGTGCAAATACAGTTAGTGTCATATGGGGGACAAAAGATCACCAGCGTCAGTTTACTCTCCAGATCTAGAAGTCAATCTGCCTCCTGTTCAAACAACAGCATGCCTTTCTCTGCTAGTGAGAACCAGAGAAACAGGAAGAACTCCATTGTTCTTTCACTGATTTTAAATGATTTATGTAGAGCAACAACAGAACATACATAAACATCTGACATGATTCTTCTGCTACAAACGACCCCTGATGTTGATCGTAAAAAGTTTTAGATACAAAGCAGGTCAATATGGGATTGTGTTTTTATTCTCAGTCCTGTCTTTCCTCCCTCAGATCTCCATCCTCGTGTATCTGAGCTCCAGCAAGCAGGTTCTCACTGAGGTTCCCATCGGTGCTGAGACTCGGTGTAAAGACGTGGTGGAGTTCTGCAGGGAGGTCGGAGAGAGCGGCTGCCATCTCGTACACGTCTGCAGAGGAAAGGGTTCGTACTCACGTTTTTCATACTGCCTGTATTTTTTTTAAAACAATTATGACTATAAATTATACTGAATATCAAACCGATTGATTGTGTATTTGTTTTTGTTTTCAATATCTGATTAAATATAGATATTAGATATAAGATATAAAGTAAATGTGTGTGATGTTTGTGTCTGTAGAGAGTCTGATACCTTCAGATCAACTGATGATGGACTACCTGCAGAAATGGGGTCAGAGGAGGCAGGAGGTGAAGTTTTACCTGCAACACGAGAATGAGCGCAGCAGCAAGGGTGAGTAATACACACACACACACACACACACACACCTGCTCTAAATAAACATTACAGGCCATGTGGGAAAATTCAATCTGCTTAGCTTTGCACAATCTGGTGACTGAAACTGTTTCACTGAACATATCAGTGTGTGTGTGTGTGTGTGTGTGTGTGTGTGTGTGTGTGTGTGTGTGTGTGTGTGTGTGTGTGTGTGTGTGTATGTGTGTGTGTATGTGTGTGTGTACAGTATGTGTGTGTGTGTCTGTGTGTGTCTGTGTGTGTCTGTGTGTGTATGTGTGTGTATGTGTGTATGTGTCTGTGTGTGTGTGTGTGTGTGTGTGTGTGTGTATGTGTGTCTGTGTGTCTGTGTGTGTATGTGTGTGTATGTGTGTATGTGTGTGTATGTGTGTATGTGTGTGTATGTGTGTGTACAGTATGTGTGTGTGTGTGTGTCTGTGTGTGTGTGTGTGTGTGTGTGTGTGTGTGTGTGTGTGTGTGTGTGTGTGTGTGTGTCTGTGTGTGTGCGCACACTTTCATGCTCTCACCACAGAGACCCTGATTTAAGATCCTAAGTACAGAAAGTGATTGGTGTGTGTGCAGGCTGATAAACAGTGTGTGTACATTAAGTGTTTGTGTTCTGAGAAATGTACAGGAATAACTGTGCGGAGGACAAAGTGATGAGGAAGCAACATTTACTCATAGATAACTCGTGAGAACAGTGAATATTCGGATCTCAAACAGATATCAGGACAAGAAAATCCTGAAAGTGTCACGTCGAGGTGTTGAGACGCTTCAAAATGTTTACAATGCAATAAGAAGTGAAACAAAATCAGATTATGAGGCAAATGTTAAACAATCTACAGGTTCTGTTGACATTCTGTCCGAAGTCTGAACACATTTACACACACAGTCTGTGTCTGAATCACACTGATGGTGGATTATTGTGTCGCTTTGTAGAAGACAACATTCTGTTTTCCTATTTAAGCTTAAACAAAAATTTATAAAGAGTAAATCCTCCTAGAGCTTTCGAGCCACATGCACCAAATTCAGACATGTTGTAGACGCTGGTCTGAAGTTTGTTGCTGTTACTTTTCTAAGTGATCCGAGTACCGGTACTTCAGGTACCGGGTCTCAAAATGGTCTTTTTTCCCATAGACTCCCATTATAAATTTTAGAGGTTTATAACTCGGCAAGCTTTTGAACTATCTACACCAAACTCGTCCAGCTCCTTTAGAGTGATACTCTGAACAAAGGTTTAAATTGGTGTACCGACTGGCCTTTTGGTTGTCCCGCAGCCCCGCCCCAAAATATGCAAAACCAAAAAACTTTTTACAACATGGACAAGTGACATATCAAAACACTCAGAACAATGAGGGGAACTTCCTCACGTGTATTCTGCTCACATTACATGACGTCACGTGATGTCACTTGAAAATCAAAAATTAGCACAACATGGACAAGTGACATATCAAAACAATCAGCCCAATGAGGGGAACTTCCTCAGGAGTATTTGGATGATGTCACATGCTTGTCTCCGCTTACCTCCAAATGTTTTGCAACCTAGCTTTTTGTCCACTTGACTCCAAAAGCAACACTAACCCTAATGTCCACTTGCCTCCAAAAAGCACCATCCATTGCGAATACTTGCACCGTCAAAGCCAACATCAAAGTTTGTCGCGACGAACTTTACAAATCTAGTTGATATTTATATTTCATGTAAATACGCTGGAATAAATACAAATGTAAAGACTTCTTTGTATACATTTTACTTATCCGTGTCACCCGCTGAGGAGGATGAGGATGAGGATGAGGATAAGGATGTGATAGAAAGTTCTTGCCTTTGACATTTGCCACATTCTTTGTCTGAGTTCAGTGTTTAGACTGCGACTCTGTCCTATTTGGAGAGGAGCCTATTTTCCATCACATACATGTAAGTGGCTCTTGAAGTTGCGTAAATAATCACATTTGTGTGTGTGTGTGTGTGTGTGTGTGTGTGTGTGTGTGTGTGTGTGTGTGTGTGTGATTAGTCACCGCTGACCTGACCCTCTCTTTCCACTTGAGGTGGATGTGAGAAGCACACGCCGTCACTTTCCCATCTCACATGGAAGCTTCTTGAGAGAGATGGAGTGATAAGTGAGAGAGAGAGAGAGAGAGAGAGAGAGAGACATGAGCGTTTTAAATATTTATTTAGTTCTTTAGAAAATCTACATTCCATGATGTATATTGTGTACTGTGAAAATGTGTGTGTGTGTGTGTGTGTGTGTGTGTGTGTGTGTTTTCAGCTCAGACAAATGACCAAATGACAAATTATGAGCTCAGAGATCACACACATGGTCACATGGTTAATCAGGACTAATAAAGCTTAATGACAAGGCAGGAGATCAGACACACACATCAGACACAAACTCACATTTACGTTTACATTCAGACGCTTTTACCTGAGTGACCTGTAGACGTCCACAGAGTATTTGTTTTTCTGCAGATCAACTCGAGTCTATAGATTAAAGACACTAAAACTACAGAAATGATTATAGATCATTCACTCAGAATAATTGTCTTTATTTCTCCCTGATAATTATGTTCTTATTACAGATGAAGGTTTATTTAAAGCGACCATAGGAAAGATTTGAGAATGTCGCCCTCTCTGGTGGGAATATGGTATTGCAAGTGACTAATCACATTACTGTACATGTAGCTGACTAAAACTAGCTTGACTAGGTCTTGTTTGACAAACCTTTTATTGGATGTTCTCATTTGTAATTCAGCTGATCTCCTGCTCACTTCAGAGTGAACTTAAAGATGAGAATAATATCGTCTTGTGTCCTTCAGGAAGACAGACATCAGAGAATCTGAGCAGAAGGATGAAGGGGAGGATGGACAGATTGAGTGTAAACAGGGTACGTACATACACGCTGCACCTTCCTGTCGAGTCGGACCTTCTGTTTATATTTTGTAGTAATGACTGTAAAGTTTATGTTGTACGTCATCTGGGGACATGGCAGCCTAGTGGTTAAGGCGTTGGACTACTGATCGGAAGGTCATGAGTTTGAATCCCAGGTCCACCAAGCTGCCACTGCTGGGCCCCTGAGCAAGGCCCTCAACCTTCAATTGCTCAGTTGTATAATTGAAATAAATGTAAGTCACTCTGGAAAAGGGAGTCTGCGAAATGCTGTAAATTCACACTTATAGTCAAATGCATTTGGTGAGAACCTGAAATCTGATTGGCTGAATTTTAGGCTTTAAAATACAAAATGTTGAACCTCAAGTGTTTTACTTTTGTGTTGTTTTATGGATATTATTAAAACTACAGTTTTGCTTTTCATTCTTTTTCGCTCGGTGGTAGGTTTTCGTTGTATTCGTCTGTCTCTCTTTTCTTCCTTTCCTTTCTTGACTGATCTTTGGTTTGGTTTCCGCTGTTTAAATCCTGTATTTCTGCTGTAATATTATTTAGTGCTGTGTCACAGGACACGAACCTCTCTACCCAGAGCTACCAGCATCCACGTGATGTGTCTGGTGTGTTTTAGAGACAGCTGCAGGACATGAAGTGAAGCTGGTGCTCGATTACTGGATCATGTTTTAACCTTTGTAGTAAGCATATAAAGGCTAGTTGTTTGGAATGTAGCCTCAGGACTCGATTCAGGAAATAACATATTTAATCCTGCACTAGTTAAAGCAGTATAAAATCTATAGGTCCGTATACACACATACGTATATAGAGTATATGTTAATGTTCAGAGTGTGAGTGTTGTGTTTGGACATGTGTGAGTTATGATGGAGAAGCTGTAAGGAGAAAACGTCAGCGATGGAAGCCATAAACCTGCTGAGAATAAAAAACCACCTCAGCATGATTACGGCTTTGATTGACTCGCCAGGATGCTAAACGGCTTCCTCTCGCTGTCGCCTCCACACGCCGTACAGCTCTCTTATAGATCTGTCTTTATTTTCTCCCCAGGACATAAACTGCCCCGATCGGATCATAAATCACGTCCTGTGGGCCGACCGTGTTTACATACAGAGCGCTGAATTTTATGTTTGTGCTCATGAGGAGAAAATACAGCTGCTGGTTCAGTCAGTACTGGATATCTGTGCAGCTACATGTGCTGAAGAAGATACACGATTCATTAGGAAGCATTTTAACGAAATAACATAATAAAGGATAAACGAGTTACAGGAGGATGTGTGTTCAATCAGCTCGTAAACTGAACCTATGAAGAATATGGCATGTGCTTGTTTAAGCCTTCATGAACGGATATTTAGGACAAAGGTCATAATGATGATTTTGGTAGAAGTTTATAAACACATTCCCTGTTTTTAGTGTTGCCTCCAAAGCCCTGATCCTGACGGAGGGCATCATAAATACGAGGAGCAAATGGGAGAAACTGCTCACATACAGGGATTTAATTACTAAAAATCTCTTATCATATGGTGATATGATGAAGTTTTGTGTGAGGAGACATTTTTAACATTTATGGAAGGAGTCTCCAGTGTCAGCGCTTTTGTAACCGTATACACACACACACACACACACACACACACACACACACACACAGCAATCAATCAGCAGTTTCATCATTTCATTTTAAATTTATATTCGCTTGTGTCTTAAAATAAAGTAGAATAGATTAAGAATAAGTGTGTTGTATTACTCTCACTCTCTCACTCTCTCATTTTCTACCGCTTATCCGATGTGTTGTATTAATAAGGGATAAAAAGAAAAAAGATATTAACACATGAATTTTGATTATTATAATATTATCTTTTACATCATCAATATTTTCTGCAAGGAATAAAACTGTTGAAGGGAAAAAAATCACAAAAAGTTTATTCTTGCATTTTAAACAAAAAAAGGTTACTAAAGAGTAATAGAGTAATAGTGTAATAGTGTAATAGAGTAATAGAGTAATAGTGTAATAGAGTAATAGAGTAATGGTGTAATAGAGTAATAGAGTAATAGTGTAATAGAGTAATAGTGTAATAGTGTAATAGAGTAATAGAGTAATCGTGTAATAGAGTAATAGAGTAATAGTGTAATAGAGTAATAGTGTAATAGTGTAATAGTGTAATAGAGTAATAGAGTAATAGTGTAATAGTGTAATAGTGTAATAGAGTAATAGAGTAATCGTGTAATAGAGTAATAGAGTAATAGTGTAATAGAGTAATAGTGTAATAGAGTAATAGTGTAATAGAGTAATAGTGTAATAGTGTAATAGTGTAATAGAGTAATAGTGCAATAGAGTAATAGAGTAATAGTGTAATAGAGTAATAGTGTAATAGAGTAATAGTGTAATAGTGTAATAGAGTAATAGTGTAATAGAGTAATAGAGTAATAGTGTAATAGTGTAATAGAGCTACTTACAGACTCTGACACTGGAGGCTCCTTCCTTCAGTGACTGCATAAACACTGCAGTTTTTTTTTATAAACTTTTGTCCAAGTTTTCTGAAATCTTCAGGACAGAAGAGTTTACATTGTGCGGTTTCTCTGTAACATGACAAGCTGCTTTTTATATTATAAACTGCAAGAGAGGGTATAAAGAGATGCCAGTGAGCATTTATAGCTGCTGTAACATAAGTGACAAAAGGAAATAACTTTATCCTTTCTATGGTTAAGAGAATTATAACTAGTAAAATGTGTTGTTTATTATAACAGAATAATAACACAGAAGTAGCTAATAGATAAATTCAGAAGCTAAGCTAATAAATTAGTTGCAGTAACTGTGAGCTTGTATGTTAATGACTTCTCAACATCACTGAGTAAAACTGGTCCAGTAAACAGAGTTTATTGGTGGATTTACATGAAGAAGGATATTCCAGTTTGGAGCTGAGAAATTGATTAGAAGACAGTAAAATTTTGTTTAATTTTGTTTTATGTGGATTTGACGGAGTTCACGTTTTCTATCAGGAAACAGATCTCAGATCTCTCTGTTTTCCATGTCCCAGATGTCGAGGGATGTACGATCCGTTTCTGAGGCACTTTGTCGATAAGAGGCTGTGTAATAAAATCCTGCTCTATGTAGAGACTCTTACGCATGTGACTCGATAAAGCTTTGCCTTTAAGTGTGAGACAGCTGTGGCGCTGTGGTGCAGCATGAGGGGGTGCTGCAGAAAACAGAGTGTGTGTGTGTGTGTGTGTGTGAGAGAGAGAGAGAGAGAGAGAGGGAGAGAGAGAGAGAGAGAGAGAGGGAGAAGTGCTTGCGGGTCAGATGTGCTTTGAGAAGGAAAAACTTGCGCAGTGGAAGTGATGATCTGATAAAGGAGCCATATTTTCACTCCTCATCATAAACAGGAGGTCGTGACGTGACAGCGTTAAAGTGTTACTTCAACTCACAGAGATTCTACACAAGACTGCAGGACCTGCGCTCACACACACACACACACACACACACACACACACACACACACTCGTCTTAAACGGGATAAGACTCACCAGTGAGGCAGTCGGGATGGAGTGGAAGCATATCGAAGCTGTGCAGGAATTTACAGCTGAAGGACAATGCAGTAAAATCGAAGTGCGATCGTGTCTGATAAGCTGGGACTCTGCCCAGGTAAAAATCCTGCAGGGCTCCTCACTCGGTGTGTGTGTGTGTGTGTGTGTGTGTTCTTGTGCATGTGTGCGTGTGTGTGTGAGTGTGAGAGTCAGGCACTAAGACTGCATCAGAAGACTGGGACTTCCTCAGGGAGTTTGGGTCAAGGCTCCAGATAAATCTACCCTCAGCTGGTGATGGAGTGATGAATGATTCACTAATGAATCACTTCTTTGATAGATAGATAGATAGATAGATAGATAGATAGATAGATAGATAGTATAAAGAAGAAATGAAAATGAAGACTTATCCTCTTATTCTGAATTCAGACCGATTGATGGATAAATGGACGAAAGTAAAGGAGGTGGGTGAAAGATGGATAAGTGAAAAGATAATAACTAGTTGTTTGGGAGGGAGGATGGATGGATGGATGGATGGGCAGGTGGTCAAATAGTTGGATGATGGATGGACAGAATGTTGTGTAGGTGGATGTGTGGGTAGACAAGAGGGGTGGATGGACGGATGTAAAGGTGGATTGATGGATGAAAAAGGTGGATGGATGGATGAATGGATGGATAGATGAAGGGTTGGATTGTTGGATGGATGGATTGATTGTTGTATGAAGGGAGGGTGGATTAGATGGACAGATAGATGGATGGATAAAAGGTTGGATTGGTAATAGAGGGTGTGTGAATGGAAATTTCTAGATGGATAGATACGTGGATTGCAGATGTATGTAAGGGTTTATGGAGGTGTAGATGATGAAGGGAAGAAGAACGTCAAACCTTAGGATAGTGATAAAAAGAAAGATTGAGATGGGAAGAATAACGGAGAGAAAGTGTGTGTGTGTGTGTGTGTGTGAGAGAGAGAGAGAGAGAGAGAGAGAGAGAGAGAGAGAGAAGTAAAAAGGACAGAAAAAAGGAGAAAATATGAGAGAAAGAAAGTGACAGAAATACAGGGTAAAAGAGAGTAAATAAGTAAAATGAAATCATGCTAGCAGTTTAATTAGCTAGTTAGCATTCACTCACTGTTTACAAAGTTAGCGTTCAGTCACTAGGTTAGCTTCAGCTTAGTAGTTCTAAAAAGTTCCTCACTAAGTTCACAGGCAAAGATTTTTCTCCCTAAGTTGGTTTCCACTTTCTAAGCTTTCAGTCACATGGTTAGCTTTTACATGTTACTGCACCTTCTACCCTCTACAACAGGGTTCAGTTGCTACGATAGTTAGCACTGATTTATTAGACTAGCTTTCACTAGCCAGGAAATGTTTTGTTTTGTTGTCGTCTTTCACCTGTTAGGTTACACTGTACTCAGTAGAGTCGCTCGAATTTGGATGGAAAGTTTTATTTTTCTAGTTATCACTCAGTAGGTTAGACTTTCTTCACTAATTTTCCTTTTACTGACCAGGTTAGCGTTCACTTTCACTCGCTAGTTAGTTGCACAGACTTTATTATTAAATAGGAAAATTGGTAAGATAATAATAATAATAATAATAATAATAATAATAATAATAATGCACACAGATCTGCTCTGTTTGTCATGATGTATGAAAAGCTTTTTAAATGAATGATAAATAAATGTAAATCAGTCATATTCATCAGTGATGTTAATGATTGACAGGTTAATTCTGAGACACGGATAACGCAGTTTCTACGCTAAAGCCGTGACTCAGATTTGCAGCATAAGATTCCGATTCATCATTTAGTAAATAAGGCGAGTGTTCAGTGAGGCATCTCAGAGAATTGGGACGGAGCCAGTGAGTGTTAAATGCGCCACAGTGACCCGTACTGCGGAGGTGCAGGACCACAATTTCACTTCTGATTATGATTAAATGTGTGTGTGTGTGTGTGTGTGTGTGTGTGTGTGTGTGTGTGTGTTAGAGAACATATACAAAAGCAGGACTTCCTGTTCCTTCTCTCCAGGCTTTTCCTAGTGACTGCTACACTCTCAGCGTTTGTTACGCTCACATCTGCACTGCAGTACAGCAGCAGCGACTAACGTGACAGATGCAGTGCATATTGTAGTGACTTTATTCTTAGTGCACTTAGTAAGTAGCCTCTAGTGCAGGGGGACATCACGTACAGGCTGCTAGATAAACATTACTGATTTAATAAAAGACGTTTTAGGAGTCTTTTTGCAATTCTTGCAACTGTAAAACGTGTGTGTGTGTGTGTGTGTGTGTGTGTGTGTAGATGGGGACTACACATGTGGAGCTGACTCTGTCCGAGCTTCAGGAGATGGCCGTACGTCAGCAGCAGCAGATCGAGGCTCAGCAACAGATGCTCATGGAAAAGGTAAGCAAGCACCTTTACATGAACATCATTGACATTACATGAACATCAACTTTACACCTTTCCTGAACATCATTCTGCCATGTGTGTGCGTGCGTGTGTTCGTCTGAGACGAGTCCACACTACCTCACACACTGTTAGTGTTAAAACAGTAACTGAGAGGTTAAGAGCGTTTGGTGCTGTTTAGCTCTGTGAGAATGTGTGTGTGTGTGCGTGTGCGTGTGTGTGTTATAAGAAGCCATGTTTAACTCAGACAGACGTGCACACATGGGAATTCGGACACACCCAGACATGTGATATGAGGACACTGTCTCAGCTGTCTTTAGATCTGGATTCGTCCAATCAGCCGTGTGGGCAAAACAGTTTGTAAGAGAGCAGAGAATTCCAGAAGGTTTGTGGAAATGTTCCTTTGACATCCTGGTCCATGCCGACATATTTACATGCTGCAAATCTCTCACTGTACCACGTCCCAGCTGTGGTGTAACAGATTGAGAACCGGTGTCTGATGTCCACTATGTTCATGTTCATGGAACCAGTTGGAGATGACTTTGTGATGTTATTATGCTTGAAGACAGTCTGTAGCTTCTACCATCCTGAAATGCTGACACCACAGCATTAGATCAGATCCACAGGTTCATGCTGTTGATGGCAAATTCTGATGCAGCAGAAATTAAGATTCATCAGCGCAGAGCAGAAGTTTCACTCATCTTCACCTGTCCAGTTGAGCCGCTGCCGAGCGTGGGCTCTGATTTCAGCTCCTCGCTGACACGAGAGGAACCTGATGTTGATCCACTGAGATTGTTCAGTAGTCCAGGTTTGGTTGAGCTGCAGCATGTTGTGTTCTGAGATGCTTTTCTGTTCATCACGGTTATAAAGTGTATTTATTTATTGACTCAGGCTTGAAATAACTGTAAGGCATTCAGTCATGACGTCACAAGGAATTTAATGCCGCGGGATTTTTATAAACTGTAAATGAAAATCTAAGAGAAGCCGAAGAAATATCAGAGTTTTTCTTCTCTCCTGAACGTCAGTCTGACACTGTGTCATGAGACACTGACCTTAGTGTGTGAGTGCACACACAGGGTTTAGGTCAGTGTGTGTGTTTGTGTGGGTGTACGTGTAAAGCTCTGAGTCTCAAACAACAGCAGGAAGGGGACTCACTCAATGGCGACAGGAAATTACATTAGCACAAAGCTGCAGCTGCCAGGAAATGGCAGAATGAAAAGTGTGTGAATGAAATGTCCTGAAGTTTGAGGAAAGTAGGAAGAGGAGAAGAAGGAGAGAGAAAGGAGGATCATATGATGCTTTGAATCATCTCAGGACTCCAGCAGTCGCTCTCCAGAACATTCATGGATACGATTTGTTTACGCTTTAAAGAATTTATCGAGCATCAGGTAAAAGAACACAAGACTATTTTCATGTTTTCAGATGTATTTTGTTTTTTTTTTAAGTATTCAGATCACAAAGTGTTCAGTGTCACTGGATAAATATTTAACAATTATTAATGAGAGGTGATAATAAATCGTGACTAATATCTACATGGAGAGGAGCTTTTTGTTTATTTGAACTGACTTTAGTTTTTAAAAGTTTCTGTAAAAAAAAAAAAACAGAAAATATAATCCATAAAAAATAATTTATGAATCCTAAATCCTTAAACAATAGTTATGTTTGAAGTTTTTCCCATCTTCATCTAGATATAAGAAGTAAAAAGCTAAAATTCGGATCGGTCATGCCATATTGCTGTTCCAATACTTTCGGAGGGGACTGTAGTTATGTTTGTTTATTTATTATGAAAGGTGCCAATACTTCTGGAGTCTTGTTTGTGAAATGTGTTTTGTCAAAATTCTATTAGTGTTTTAATACCTGCTGAGAAAAACACTCACTGTGGATATCTGGTATTAATGATTATCTGTGCGTGTGTGTGTGTGTGGGTGTGTGTGCGTGCGTGCGTGCGTGCATGCGTGTGTGTGCGTGTGTGCATGCGTGTGCTTGTGTGTGTGCGTGTGCTTGTGTGTGTGCGTCTGTGTGCATGTGTGTGTGTGTGTGTGTGTCTGTGTGTGTGTGTGCTCATTATGAATTTGTATTGCTGAATTAGCGTACATATTTGTGGTGCGAGCTGCAGTAGCAACCCTGTGGTAATATAACTTTGTTCATATTCAAATGCTTTTGTGTGTGTGTGTGTGTGTGTGTGTGTGTGTGTGTGTGTGTGTGTGTGTGTGTGTGTGTGTGTGTGTGTGTGTCATTGCATTGTGTCAGTTTATTCTAGAGAACGCCAGTCTGTGAGTCAGCAAAAAACATTTTAACATTCTCTCTGCTTTATTCACACACACACACACACACACACACACACACACACACACACACACACACACACACACACACAGTCCTTGTTTTCATCTTTTTTAATTATCTATCTCATTTTTAATTATGTGTCTTCTTCATTCAGACTCTCAGACAAATAGGCCACGTCCCCTTCACTGGTTTAATCACAAAAAAGGCCACTCCTCTTTTAATTAACTGTTATATAACTTATATTGCTTTAATCTATGAATGTTTGTGTGTGTGTCTGTGTATGTGTTTGTGTGTATGTCTGTGTGTGTGTGTGTCTGTGTGTGTGTGTCTGTCTTTGTGTGTGTTTGTGTATGTCTGTGTGTTTGTGTGTCTGTCTGTGTGTGTGTGTTTGTGTGTGTCTATGTCTGTCTTTGTGTGTGTTTGTGTGTGTGTTTGTGTGTATGTCTGTGTGTGTCTGTGTGTGTGTGTCTTTGTGTGTGTCTGTGTCTGTCTTTGTGTGTGTTTGTGTTTGCGTGTGTTTGTGTGTGTTTGTGTGTCTGTCTTTGTGTGTGTGTGTGTTTGTGTGTATGTGTGTGTGTCTGTCTTTGTGTGTGTTTGTGTATGTCTGTGTGTTTGTGTGTCTGTCTGTGTGTGTGTCTTTGTGTGTGTCTATGTCTGTCTTTGTGTGTGTTTGTGTGTCTGTCTTTGTGTGTGTGTGTGTTTGTGTGTATGTGTGTGTGTCTGTCTTTGTGTGTGTTTGTGTATGTCTGTGTGTTTGTGTGTCTGTCTGTGTGTGTGTGTCTTTGTGTGTGTCTATGTCTGTCTTTGTGTGTGTGTGTGTGTGTGTGTATGTGTTTGTGTGTCTGTCTGTGTGTGTGTGTCTTTGTGTGTGTCTATGTCTGTCTTTGTGTGTGTGTGTGTGTGTGTGTGTGTGTGTGTGTGTGTGTGTGTGTGTGTGCAGGAGCAGCGACTGCGTTATCTGAAGCAGCAGGATCATCATCAGGGTCTGACTACACCAGAAACAGAGAAACTACAGAGGCTGAGGGAGCGAGTGGAGAGTCAGGAGGCCAAGCTGAAGAAGATCCGTGCCATGAGGGGGCAAGTGGACTACAGCAAACTGATCAACGGAAACCTGTGTATGATCTCAACACCTCATTTAACACAATCCTCACATTCCAGCTGAATGCTGCTGATGATGATAATGTCAAGCTTTAGGCCACGCCCCCTTCCTGGGTCTAAATTCTGTACTAAAAGAGAAAAGTGATGTAGCTGTGATTGTTTTACATGTGTTTGTTTTAAGCAAATTGTTGAACAAATTACGTCGTTTTAGTCCACGATGCTAAACTGGTAGCTATCATTACTCGCTAGCTACATTAGCTTTGTGTTAACGCAAACAATACACAACAAACATGTCCTGCTGATTGTTTACATTCTGGTGTAAAACATTGGGACAATACTGAGTCTTTGGTGTGTGTGTGTGTGTGTGTGTGTGTGTGTGTGTGTGTGTGTAGCGGCAGAGATCGAGCATGTAAGCAGTTTGTTTCAGGAGAAGCAGGTGGAGCTGCAGCAGGCTGTGGTGAAGGTGGAGCAGCTCACACAGCAGCTGGAGGAACTGAGAAACAAACGCATTACAGAGTCACAGCCTGTAGGGGGCAGCGCCCTGGAACTCCACAAAATGTACCAGGAGCTGCAGGTACCACAGACACTCACACACACACACACACGCGCACACACACGCGCACACATACACACGTGCACACATACACACGTGCACACATACACACACATAGACACACACGCGCACACATACACACAGACACATACACACACACACGTGCACACATACACAGACACACAGACACACACACATACTCACACCACACACACACAGACACACACGCACACACACACAGACACATACACACACGCGCACACATACACACGCGCACACATACACACACAGACACACACACGCACACACAGACACACACATGCAGGCACACAGACACACACATGCACGCACACACAGACACACACACACACGCGCACACAGACACACACACACAGACACACACACATACTCACACACTCACACTCTCAAATCCACATCGCAAGCATTAACAAGCATGACAATATATTAGCAAACATTTGTAAATTTAACTTTAAATTTGTGTGTGTGTGTGTGTGTGTGTGTGTGTGTGTGTTTATTTAGATGAGGAACAAACTGAATCAGGAGCAGAACACTAAACTCCAGCAGCACAAGGACATGCTGAACAAACGTAACCTGGAGGTGAGCATGATGGACCGACGCATTGAGGAGCTGAGAGAGCGCCTCTACAGGAAGAAAGCCGAGGTGTGTGTTACAGTGTGTAAAAACCTAACAGACACTCTGTGTTATCTTCTTCTGTCATGAAGCCCTTTAGCTTCGATCTGACTTCTGTATCAGGGTCCCTGATACCGTGCTGGACTTTAACCGTGTACATTATTTCTGTCAGTGTTTCACTGATAGAAAATAATTTGGAAAATAAAATTGACTTCATTGCGTCATTTTAACAGCACTCAATATTTTACTGTAACATCATGACACACAGAGTTATTATGATTCCAAATGGAAATCAAATTCACTGTTATATTATTACACACTCAGACACACACACACACACACACACACACACACACACACACACAGATGGAGAGGAGCAGCAGTCATGTTCAGTGCAGTGTGTGTTGGAGGTCTTGGATGATTTTTAGGTTCTTGACTGTGGAATTAAAATAAGATTTTTGGTATCACACACGCGCACACACACATACACACACAAACACATACACACACAAACACACACACACGCGCACACACACATACACACATACACACACACACACATACACACACACACACACACACACACACGCACACACACACGCACACACACACACACACGTCTTACTATACCTCTGAGGACTTTCCCCAACCCACAAAACACAACAACAACAACAACAACAATAATAATAATAATAATAATAATAATAATAATAATAATAATAATAATAAAAAATCATGCTTTGTTTAATACACAATTATAAATAAATAAATAAATAATTTGCTCTCTCTCCTCCACAGTTAGGGCGTATGAGCGCTCCCTCGTCCCCTCAGTCTGTTCCCATCACATCTGGCCGCGTCGCTGCAGTGTTTCCCTACATCCAAGTTCCCACAGTGAATGGAAGGCAGGATGGAGGCTACCCTTTGACCCCTGACACCCTTAAACCACACCCACTTCCTGCTCAAATCAGCCACACTCGATCCAGATCAGGTGAGAGGTTTGACGAAGTGCTTGTAGTTCCAGGTTCAGCGATTGTGGAGCTTTCCAACTGACTTCTTCCATCTTCAGATCAGACATCAGACTAACCAAATGCACTTGGTCTAAAACCAAACCTTCTGTATTTATGAACAAGACTTTAGAAAAACGACATCAGTTCTAAATGTTAAACTTAACTCATCCAAACAAAGACACCCGGCGTGACAGAGATTCACCTCCTGCAGCTCTCAGAAGCACAGCAGGTGAAGGACGTTTGTCTGAAGCATCCGATTTCTCTGGAAGTTCCATTACATCAGTACTGAAATACGCCACAGTTACATGTTATACTTTATATTATACACATGTACACCTGCACAAGGACAAGTTACAGCTCAGGGTTTAAAATATGACCAGAAGAACACAGTGTCCTACTTCTTCAACAAGAAGATAAAGTGGTGTTTCTGTATTAACGATGATGAACGAGTGAAGGATAAAAAAACATCGTCGTTTGCTCTTGCGTTCATTTCGTCCTGTTTGAAAATGGAGCACAGGAAAAAGACGACTGCGTTACTGGGGATTTTTCACACTGATCCAGTTCTAGTTTCAGGAGAAATGAAGCACAAAAATCTCCTTTTTTAGTTGAACGCATGTGAGGTTCGGTTTCTCGGAGTGTGTGTACGTTACACCGAGTGTGTTCTTCAGCATGGACGAAGTACACACAGCTCATACAGAAGATTTGTGTGAGACTGAGCTGGAAGAAAGTTCAGAAGGTCACAGACTTCACTGGAGGCTTCGGCTGCTGTTACGTAATTTCTAGGAGGCCGTGAGCAGGTTACAATAAATTACATCATTGAATTAAGCCTGCAGCGAGATCTCAATCCTTAAAGTCACAGTCTGAGGTGTTTAACCTTTCATTGCTCTCTGTGTCAAGAAAATATTTAATAGTCTAAAATGGTTCTTCTGTAAAGAACATGAAGCTGGAACTATGGTGTACATCACTGAGATGACTACAGAGATGATCCCGGGTCAGTGGGGAAGTGTCACTGTTTGTCAACACACACACACACACACACACCCACACACACACAGAGCACCATTGTAATCTCTTTAGCCTGATCTGAGAAGAGGACGTTCCACAAATAAACTCCGCACCAAGCCGTGATTAGTGGAGTCTTAAGTGTCGAGTGTTTAGTCTTCTGTGTGTTATGTCTCTGAACATTTTCACCGTTTCTTTTTATACCTCATTCCTCATCTCTCGCTCCGTCCATCCTTACAGCAAACGATGCAAATTGGAACATGTCCTCACTCAAAGCCCCGGACTGGAAGGACACGAGCCAGAACCCGGACAAAATGGTGAGACGTTGAACTCCGTCTGACTCTGTATGAGTTACTGCGTTACAGATTTCTGATGAATTCTTTCATTATTATTGTTAACAATCCTTAGCTCTTAGTATCCATTATAATAAAGTATATTGGTTATAATATTACAATAAAATAGATCAATTAAATTGTCACTTCAATCTACTATTGAATTCCTTTTAACCTAAATGTAAATAATTTCACACTTTCTGTCCTTCCTCAAGAAATGATTAGATTTTATTATTTTTTAACAATTATTAATCATTTATTTCCACTTTAGGTTTTATTTACTTACTGATATTTATTAATTTGTTTGCTTGTTTGTTGAGATAATTACACACAGACATTTTTTTCACTTCTTTACCAAGGGTGCCAATAATTCTATATGATACAGCAGATTACATGCTCATTTTTAACACTGTCTGCTCCACTATAGGGGTCTCCTAAAGTCCTGGGTACTATAACCACCTTGTCCAAACATCCTCCCCCCATCTACGGCACGTACCCCAGTGTGGGGCATCACTCCACCGTCTGTGCCACGAACTCTCTGCCACGCTCGGCACCAGGCACGCTGTCCTGGCACAGATCCTCTGGTTCATCATCGCAGCAGATCCAGCAGAGGATCACCGTCCCTCCGAGTCCCACGCTCTCGGTCGGCTCGCCTGTCGTACCCCCGAGCGAGAGGAGTAGCGACGCCCCTTTGGCTGCAGCTGTGCGACCGTTTTATTCGGACCGGTGGTCACGACCTCAGTCTCCTCGCAAAGGTCCTGCTACAATGAATTCCAGCTCCATCTATCACATGTACCTGCAGCAGCCAACAGCCAAAAAAACCCAAAGCAGCAGCACCAGAGCTTCAGTAAAAGCAGGTTAGTGTAAAAAAAATGATATACAAAGTGAGCCTGAAGTTAGCAAATATCAAAAAAATGTAGTTATTTAAATTATTCAACTAATTGATGAACTAAATTGCTGACTGTAAATCAGCGACTAAACTGTAAGAGTAAATTAAATGTAACTAGAAATGGACAAAAAGTATAATGTCATTCTTTAATTAATTAATAAATAAAAGTTAAGCAGATTAGCAAAACAGTTGCCATTAAAGAAAAATGATCAACTTGCACAAGTGTTGGAGTGAACACCATAACACCATCATCACACCACGCTACCATTGATCATTTCTCTATAACAGAACCACACACTGCTTTATGTCAGACATTAATTGTTTAATTGCAGCTTTATTTTCTTTACATCGCTTCCTTTTCTCTGTTCAGTCTACGGAAAGCCGTTGCTGCCGAGCTCCGTCTCCTCGTCTCCTGTTCCGTTCCAGCATCAGTCCTCCAGAGATGATTCGGAGCGTGAGTCTGAACCTGAGATTACCCACAATCCTCAGCCCAGCGTAGAGAACATCCCTCGGCCCCTGAGCCCCACTAAACTCACTCCGGCTCACTCGCCCCTGCGCTACCAGAGCGACCTCGACCTGGAGGTGCTAAGGAGGAAGCTTGCCAACGCTCCTCGTCCTCTTAAAAAGCGGAGCTCCATCACCGAGCCTGAGGGCCCCAACGGCCCCAACATCCAGAAACTTCTCTACCAACGCTTCAACACGCTCGCCGGAGGCATGGAGACGGTCACGCCGTTCTTCCAACCAGACACTGCCCTAAATTTATCCGGCAATGTTGATTCTGTTAATGGAAATGCAATGGAAGCAGCTGTAACAGCCACCGTGGCACCGATGCCAACGCCAACGCCTGTCACAGAGCCCGCACCAGTACCATCACCCACATCCGACGCTGATGAGAATCAACAGGTGCAAAAACCCAATCATACAGAAACTCCGGAGATTACAGACGCCACCGACCCAAAAGGAGGTTCTGAGGATAGTCATAACAACAACCAGGATGAAGACACAGAGTCTGCAGCAGCAGAGACAGAAGACACTGAGAAGAACATGGTGAGTGTTTCACCTGGACCTTATGGGAATAATGTCGCTACTGGTACAAGATTCCAGGTGCTTTTACATATGAAGACTTCAGTCAGTTTAAACAGAACCTTAGTGTGTTCTACTACTTAGCGCCATTGTGAGTTAAGCTTGTGAGAAAGCAGAACTTCACTCAGATGTTCTTGGGCTCCAGAGAGACTTATTGAGTTCGCCGTTCCCTTGAACTCTGTGATTTATGTGACCTTTTTTAGCCCTTCATGACTAATTTCCACTGAGAATTTTCTTATTTCTGATCTAATTATAGGTGAAGAGGACGAACCTGAAGAAACCCGGCTCTGAGAGGACGGGCCACGGCCTCAGGGTGAAGTTTAACCCGCTGGCGCTGCTTCTGGATGCATCTCTGGAGGGCGAGTTTGACCTGGTGCAAAGGATCATATATGAGGTACGAAACAGTCTAAATAATAAAAATGATGAGTGACGCAGTGGTGTGAAACGTCAGGGTGGTAACAGGAACTGGGCTTCACCAGGCACTTCTTTATTATTGGGTTTTATTTCAGGTGGAGAACCCCAGCACTCCCAACGATGAAGGCATCACACCGCTCCACAACGCCGTGTGTGCTGGTCATTACCACATCGTCAAGTTCCTGCTGGATTTTGGAGTGAACATCAACGCAGCAGACAGCGACGGATGGTAAAGGCGACGTATTACGTAATAATAACGTATTAAAGTAAATTAAAACGGATTATTGAACGAATCTCTGTTGCACGTAACAGGACGCCGCTGCACTGTGCCGCCTCGTGTAACAGCGTGCATTTGTGTAAGCTCCTGGTGGAGTCCGGGGCGGCCATCTTCGCCACCACCATCAGCGACGTGGAGACGGCGGCCGATAAGTGTGAGGAGATGGAGAACGGTTACGTGCAGTGTTCACAGTTTCTCTACGGTGAGAGAAACCAGTGAATGAGTGAATGAGAGTGTGTGTGTGCCCTGTGATGGGTTGGCACTCCGTCCAGGGTGTATCCTGCCTTGATGCCCGATGACGCCTGAGATAGGCACAGGCTCCCCGTGACCCGAGGTAGTTCGGATAAGCGGTAGAAGATGAATGAATAGAATGATTGAATCTGAAATGTCACATTTTAAATGAATTGTGATGCTCCATAATTTATCAGATAAATCAAATATCCCAAACTGCTGTGTGTTAAGAATACAGTAGAACACTTCAGGGTGGTAACTTTGGCTCGTAAAATAATAAACAGTAACACGAATTTTAGCTTTTCATCTTAATTCTTAATCTGATAAATCTGCCTTCCTGCAGAGTCCCAGGAGATAAACATTTACTTAAAACAAGCAAACATTTAATTAGAGACAAACATGAGGTAAATAAATGTAAATGAAATGGATTTACAGACAACTCGAGCTGTTCAACCCTCTGATTCTCTCTTAGGTGTGCAGGAGAAGCTGGGGGTGATGAATAAGGGGACAGTTTATGCTCTGTGGGATTACGAAGCTCAGAGTCCAGACGAGCTCTCGTTTCGTGACGGACAAGCTTTAACGGTGCTGAAGCGCAGAGACGAGAGTGAAACTGAGTGGTGGTGGGCCAGACTTAATGACAAGGAGGGCTACGTTCCCCGAAACCTGCTTGGGGTAAGCATGAGAACTCAACATCACTGTATACATCACTAATATAAAACATCACTAATATAAAACATCACTAATATAAAACATCACTGAGACTAACAGACACAATGAGACTAAGGAGCCACACCTCCTTCACTGTGACTGACACATAGGCCACACCTCCTTCACTGTGACTGACACATAGGCCACACCTCCTTCACTGTGACTGACACATAGGCCACATCTCCTTCACTGTGACTGACACATAGGCCACACCTCCCTCATTTGACCTGAAATACAGGCCACATGTCCTTTACTGAAATTGACACATAGGCCACACCTTCCTCATTGGACCTGAAATAGAGGCCACACCTTCTTCACTGTGACTGACACAAAAGCCAAAACCATTTTACTGTGACTGACACATAGGCCACACCTACCTCATTGGACCTGAAATTAGAGGCCACACCTCCTTCTCTGTGACTGACACAAAGGCCAAACCCCTTTTACTGTGACTGACACATAGGCCACACCCCTTCACTGTGACGACACATAGGCCACACCTCCCTCATTTCACCTGAAATAGAGGCCACACCTCCTTCACTGTGACTGACACAAACGCCAAACCCCTTTTACTGTGACTGACACATAAGCCAAACCTCTTCACTCTGACTGACACATAGGTCACACCCTCTTTTCTGTGACTGACATTAAGGCCACACCCCCTTCACTGTGACTGATTCTGTATCTGTTGCTCTACCAAGGATATTAGAATCAATCTTTATTTATTTTCACTATTTTTTGTGCAGTTGTACCCGAGGATTAAACCCCGACAGAGGTCCCTAGCGTAGCGCCCCCTGATGGACAGGAGCCCCAGCTGGACATTTTGCTCCATTTCTCTTGTTTAGAGCCACTGAGATAAGAGTGTGTGGCAGCTAGGACCTGAGACTGAAGCTTGGATTTATTCATCTGCCAGAAGAGATTTGGTGAACAGAGGTCCGTTTTCAGCCTGCAAAACGGATCTTATCTTTTAAAAAAAATAAAAATCAATAAATCCTGCTCCCTTTCACCTCGAAGTCTGTCAGGTGAAAACACACCAGTTTTCCTGTTACTTTTCATGCTGGTGTGTGTTTGTGGGACGTGAAAGTGATGAAAGGACTAAGGAAATGCTCAAGGATAGTGAGCAGGTCTACTGAGGTCTCAAGGTCTACTGAGCAGGTGATTCGACGGAAGGAAGGAAGGAGCTTGAAGGTGCAGCGAGAGACACAGAAATACGAGTGCAGAGGAGTTTGTGTGTGAAGTGGTGGTGCTGTAAGAGACAGGACACGTAGGTTAAATAAGTGATGGTGGCTGGAAAGTCGTGAAAAAATGGTAAAAGGCTGCATTTCCAATCTAGGAGGAAATAATAAAAGTTGTACACACCTGCATTCATACATACATACATTATCTCCAGATGTACACGAAGAGACGAGATGTGTTTGGTGTTGAAACAGTTGCTTGTGTTGGAGTCACAAGGTCAATGAAACCAGAGTTTCCATTCAGTTCACTTTCATAAGATAGCAGAACAAGTCCTTTACATAAGGTTTGAGTCTAAACTGGTGGCCTTGTAGCTCAAGTGAAAAGCAAATCCCAGACGCACGAGCGCGTCTCAGCCGATCGTCTACGTCTGATGTTAATAAAATGTCATTTATCCTGCTTTAATGGTTCTGGTGTCTGGGTGACGTACTACGGAACTAACAATAATAACGATACCTGAAAATAATATTAATATAATAATAATGCAGTGTAATACACCTGATTGTTTTTGCAACTTCATTCATGCCACATGCCGTGTAAATGTGCATAATAAAGACGTTCTCACATTGGGAAACATAAGAACTCTCACAGAAGAGAAGTGCTTGTTCATTGTCTATAATATAATGATTTTATTTTATTATGCCTTTAATTTTATAATATGATTTTTTCATTCATTCATCTTCTACCGCTTATCCGAACTACCTCGGGTCACGGGGAGCCTGTGCCCCGATCTCAGGCGTCATCGGGCATCAAGGCAGGATACACCCTGGACGGAGTGCCAACCCATCACAAGGCACACACACACTCATTCACTCACACACACACACACACACACTACGGACAATTTCCCAGAGATGCCAATCAACCTACCATGCATGTCTTTGGACCGGGGGAGGAAACCAGAGTACTCGGAGGAAACCCCTGAGGCACGGGGAGAACATGCAAACTCCAAACACACAAGGTGGAGGCGGGAATCGAACCCCCAACCCTGGAGGTGTGAGGCAAATGTTCTAACCACTAAGCCACCATGCTGCGATGATTTTTTGTACATTTTAATCTTAACAAACCCCCGATTTTAATTATTTCGAATCAACTGACTTGTTTTGAACTACATATGAAATTACGTAGAAGGAATGAAAGAAACTGGACTCGACTCTCTATGTAAAGACGTTACTGATAGAATAAAAGATCAGACTTTCTTTTCTGCATAAGATATCGGGTCAGTGAGCAGATTCGGGTCTCTGAAGAGATGTCTGACTCGAATGCACCTTTAATTGCTCTTACATTTCTATAGTACTCAGTAGTCACTGATCAACAACCTTTGGACCTTGAGAAAGTTGCTCTGTGGGAGCTGCAGGTTTTTACTCTGATTACACGGCACCTGTTTGAAGGTAGGAATGAAAACTGTTTTAGTAACATGTGTTCATCTTAAATCCAACAAAGCAGCATTGGACTTGGTGCTCTGAGCTGAGGAGAGACACCATGTAGAACATCAGACATAGTTACTAACATCATGCATGTAAAGTGTGAGCCAGTTCAAACCAGTACAGTCCAGTTTAAACCAGTATAATCCAGTTTGGACCTGCACAGCATGCTCTGTTTTTCTTTAGCTGAAAGTGCAAACATTAATTCTGTAGTGTGCACTGTAGGGACTTTGTCTGTGCTTCATCATCATCATCATCATCATGTCGGACCTGCAGGGATTTCACATCACATCTCCTCTCACTGAGAGCATTAACATGTCGAAACGCATCGGATCACAGGTTTATTTGAAGATGGAAAGCGTGCAACCTTCCGGTTCGTTTAAAATCAGAGGGATCGGACACCTGATTCAACAGGTGAGCAAAAGTATTCGCCCCCCTGCAGGGGTATGCACAGGAACCTTTAATATTGTGTGTTACAAACAGACCTCGTTGATTGGGTGCTAGTTCATTTTCTAATAGAAAAGTAGGACTTATTTTTCATTACTTAGCTTAAAAAAATATTAGTTTTTTTTTCCCTAAATATTTTTGTAGTCCATATTTGCTTTGTTTATAAAGTCAAACAACACGGAAGTTAAACTGCACCAATCAGATACCGCGGTCTCATCCGGGGACTCCGACTACGCTGTACTTAGATGGTCAAATATCATAATAATTAGCGATTAAAATATTTTTATAATATAAAAAAGATCATTAAATGAGTAAAAGCTTAATTGTAAACCTAACAATAAAGATAACTAGCGAGTGAATGTTCTAGGTGTTATCCTGCAGGACCGCGGGTGTTCATGGGAAATGTAGTTTTTACAGATCTGTTGTATTTATAAGGATAAAACTCTTGTTTATTTTACATCTCTTTACTTTTTAAAGCTTGCAGGTTCAGATTCAAACGGTGTGGTCTGTTCTTCAGGTAGGATCACTGTAGTGAAATAATGCATTTACTTTATTTAAAAAACTGAGAGTTCTGCTAGAATCCAGATTTTCTGTAAATGTTAAGTGATGTTGAGTAACTGTGTTCATGCTGTAAATGCTGATTGCAGGAGGAAATGCAGGCTTGGCTACAGCGTACGCAGCACGCAAGCTCAACATCCCGGCCACCATCATAGTGCCTTCGTCTTCGCCCAAGCTAGTGTTGGAGAAACTGCAGGATCACGGGGCCAATGTCCGGGTCAAGGGTAAGGTGAGGAAATTAGCAGGTGATTAAATGTACTAATAGAGTATTTATATGAGACACCGCCCACATTTACAGTGTTCTGTCCTACCGCATGGGATATGAGCAGGTGTGGGATGAAGCAAACGCCGAGGCTCTTCGTCTGGCTGAAAGTGAAAACCTCACCTTGGTGCCACCATTTGATCATCCTCTGATCTGGTGAGATGTTTTCTGAGTCTGGTCTAAACCTAAACATACGATCATCATAGTATAAAGAGTGTCTCTGTGGATGCTGCTGAAAAACTGCTGGTACCCAAAAGAAAAAAAATCTGAACCTGAACAAATATTTACAGAACACACATTAACATTTCCAGCATGACGATCAGATAAAGAGTGACTTATATTTTATCTCATTTTATGCAATTGAGTAATAAAGGGTTAAGGGCCTTGTTCAGGGGCCCCCAGTAGTGGCAGCGTGGTGGACCTGGGAATC
This sequence comes from Tachysurus vachellii, assembly GCF_030014155.1. Classification (NCBI taxonomy): domain Eukaryota; kingdom Metazoa; phylum Chordata; class Actinopteri; order Siluriformes; family Bagridae; genus Tachysurus; species Tachysurus vachellii. Next base: position 27,135,861 of record NC_083469.1, read on the forward strand.
AAACTCACAACCTTCTGATTGGTAGTCCATCACCTTTAGGCTATCACAACTCTCTACATCACACTGTTCAGTTTGAGATCTGGCTAGTGAACATGATTATGAAGAAAGTGACATTTCCTTAGGAAAGGTCATTCCAGTCTGGTCCACGAGCTGAAGGCGGCTCTGCCATGTGAGCCGGGCGCCGTGGTTCTGTCCGTCGGAGGTGGTGGACTTTTCTGCGGAGTCGTTCAGGGCCTGGATGAAGTCGGCTGGGGTCACGTCCCGATCCTCTGTATGGAGACCGTGGGAGCGGATTGTCTTAACGCAGCCGTGAAAGCCGGACATTTAGTCACTTTACCAGACATTACGAGGTAAAAACCGACTCTAAACTCGGTTTAAATTCCAACACGATCACCTGGAAGTCTGGAACGGAAAAAATCATTTAATGCCGATGTTTCTATTACAATTATAGATCATTTAGTTGCTATGATATTAGCAATAATAGTGTTAATAATAGTTAGTTACACAATATTAGCCAAATTAGTTAGCTAATAGCTGCTGGTTCATGCGAGTCAGGTCATATTATCCAAATAGCTGTAAACATCAAGCTACAACATAATTAGTTAGATTTTAGCTGTTAATATTAGTGACTTTCATTCATTCATTCACTCATTTTCTACCGCTTATCCGAACTACCTCGGGTCACGGGGAGCCTGTGCCTATCTCAGGCGTCATCGGGCATCAAGGCAGGATACACCCTGGACGGAGTGCCAACCCATCGCAGGGCACACACACACACTCTCATTCACTCACGCACTCACACACTACGGACAATTTTCCAGAGATGCCAATCAACCTACCATGCATGTCTTTGGACCGGGGGAGGAAACCGAAGTACCCGGAGGAAACCCCCGAGGCACGGGGAGAACATGCAAACTCCACACACACAAGGTGGAGGCGGGAATCGAACCCCCAACCCTGGAGGTGAATGTGCTAACCACTAAGCCACCGTGCCCCCATCTTAGTGACTTAACAAACAAAAACAAAGACAGCATGCTGTTAATGTGAAAACCTAGTGGTGATATCACAATATACTAGCTGGAAATGTTTCGCTAGTTTCTTCTTTCCAGGCTTCAGAACAAGGGTCTGTGGAACCACAATGTAGCGTCTTATATTCTGATGTGTTCATTTATTTATTTATTGTATTAGTGAGGCCAAATGTCTAGGAGCAAAGACGGCGTGCAGACAAGCGTTCGAATACAGCAAGAGACCCAACGTCATCTCCGAGTTAGTGACTGATCGACAGGCTCTACAGGCAGTGGAGCTCTTTCTCGGTAACGTGTTTACATCAGTCTTTTTTAATTAACCCTAATATAATCTATGTGTATTTTGTGTTCTGTTCCAAATATTCAAACAGCAAATAGCTACTTTGCTATTATCACCTTTATAAAACCAGCTATATGACCATTTTCTTTGCTCTTTTGTATGCATGTGTTTGCACATGTGAAGATGAAGAGCGTGTGTTAGTGGAGTTAGCATGCGCAGCGTCGCTAGCTGCCGTGTACAGCAGCGTGATACAACGGCTGCAGGATGAAGGACGCCTGCGCAGACCGCTAGGCCCGCTGGTCGTAATCGTGTGCGGAGGAAGCAGCGTTAACCTCGCTCACCTGCAGCACCTGCGCAACGTCTGCAAATAAACACACGAGGGCCTGGAGAACACGTAGTGCCGTCAATCATACACGTCCATACTGCACTTCATTAATAAATAACCTCACACTACGGTAACACAGTCACACACTACATATAGGACTACATTTCCCATGATGCTATAGAGTCTCAGATATCACTCTAATTATATTCTCTGATCCTAAAAGTTTTCATTAGGAAATGTTTAAATGGAACATTATGTTAAAGAGAAAACTGCTAGGCAACTGGGAAAATTGAGCTAAAATGACTAAGTGGTTTAGCTAGCAAACAAATCATTGTTGTGTGTGATGTTATAAAGACACTGTGGCCTTGAAACAAGACAAAATGATCAAGAATAACGCTAATTAACTCATATGTGTTGGTTAATTAGTAAGAATCAATGCCACATGGCTATAAATCACACTTTAATTACAATTAGCATCAATTGCTAAGCAAACTTACCAGGAGTTCTGACATATTGCTTTATGTAATTGATAAAATGTTTGTTAAACTGGACAGTGATGCTGGAAACAAGACAAAAAACTAGCAAGAATATCAACTCGGATGTGCTGGTTAATTCTTCACAACTCTAACTCTATAACTTTAATTTTAATTCTTCAACACGGTCAGCAGGTGGCGCTGGTGCTGTTCTTATAGTTTTTGTCCTTCAGTAATGATTATTTTCAGCGTTATGATGTTATGGACTGAATAAAACAAATCATTTAAATACTAAATAAAGAAGGAACACATCCAGTTTTATTAATGTAATTAATGACACAATAAAATGCTTAATATTATTAATATTATACTTTGTGTGTGTGTCTCTCTTCTCTCTCTCTGTCTCTCTCTCTCTCTCCCCCTCACTCTCTCTGCCCCCCCCCTCTCTCTCTGTCCCTCTCTCTCTGTTTGTGTCTCTCTCTCTCTCTCTGTCCCTCTCCCTCTCCCCCCTCACTCTCTCTCTCTCTGCCCCCCCTCTCTCTCTCTGTCTCTCTCTCTCTCTCTCTCTCTCTCTCTGTCCCTCTCTCTGTTTGTGTCTCTCTCTCTCTCTCTGTCCCTCTCTCTCTCTCTCTCTCTCTCTCTCTCTCTCTGTCTCTCTCTCTCTCTCTCTGTCCCTCTCTCTGTTTGTGTATCTCTCTCTCTCTCTCTCTCTCTCTCTCTCTCTCTCTCTCTCTCTCTCTCTCTCTCTCTCTCTCTCTCTCTCTCTCTCTCGCTCTCTCTCCCTCCCTCTCTCCCTCTCTTTGTCTGTCTCTCTCTCCCTCTCTCTCTCTCTCTCTCTCTCTCTCTCTCTGTCTCTCTCTCTCTCTCTCTCTCCCTCTCTCTCTCTCTCTCTCTCTCTCTCTCTCCCTCTCTCTCTCTCTCTCTCTCTCCATACATTTGATTTAATTCTACTCTAACCCACTAACATATATACACTTAGCTGCGCTGATTTATGTTTTCACTTTAAACACAGATAATCGAATGTTCTGATACTTATTTGTTGTTTCTTTTTAATCTTGGTAAAAGCCCTGAAAATAAATAATAAATAAATAAAAACCAATCATTAATAATTTTATCTAAATCAAGTTTGTCTTGAAATGAGTTTATTTATGAATTTTAATATGGTGTCACTGATGTGGCCACGACACCAACAATAAAGGAGGATAAATGGCTGTATGTTTTACTGAAACGATGACATCATCATCACAGCTAACACAGTGTTTAATGTGTGATGTCATCCCTTTTGCTCTCAGGCTGTAAGAACACATTGTTTAGGTCTTGAATAATGGGGTCTCGCTAAAGAATTATGATGGAGCTCAGAGGTTTGTGTGTTCTTTGTTTCTGAGCAGAGATAAAGGAGAGTTAGCGCTTAGCTCTTAGTTCATCTATTGATTCATGGCTGTCAGTTTTGCACTATAAACACTTTCATCCAGCTGGGAAGGAGGAGGTTAATGTTTTGCTTTTTGCCAATGGCAACAGACAAATCCTCCATCTGCCAATTCCAATTAGCGCAGTCAGGAGCAGGGCGGTGTGAGGGCGAGGATGTGCCATGAGTCATGTGTTAATCTACAGGAACTTTGTCTGAACTCCTCGTCGAGCAATTTGCTTCGAGCTGAGATTTTTTCTCTCCCCTGAGGTTTCATCCGAACGCCTGAGCTTCTAACACGTTCCTCCGTCAGAGCTCAGACCAATAACACAAACCAGACCTGCAGTCTTTAAATATTTATTCAGCGCTGATATCACCGGGGGCCAAAACCTTTAGAAGTGTTGTACATTAAACAGAATCCCTGTATCTGCGTTTCATTATCATCTCGGAAACAGTGACGGAAACCATGTTTCAGACTCCGAACGCAGCCAAAAGACAGGAGAAGTGTTGAAATGTGAACCTGGTGGAATGAAAAGTTCAGTGAGAGCCAGTGGTCTGGATTGTGTATGAGGAATTATGAATTTCACGTCCTGTTAAGAGTCAGGAAACTGGAGCGAGGCATGACATCATTATACGGTGTGTGAATCAGGGCAGGAAGTGTGTAAATTTATTTGTACAAGGTCTCAGGACACAATCCACATTCCTGGATGCTGCATCGTAAAGCTCGTATCTCTGAATGTTTGACTGTCTCGAAACAGTAAATAAATCACAGATTTGTGATCACTGATGTTAGCTGACTGGATCTTTGTGCTTTCATCATGACTTCTATGTTTTTTGTTCACTTTGTAGCTCAAACTTGTAGCTGAACTCCAAAACATTTCCCATTTCACCCTAAAATGCAGCATTATAAATAAAGATCTTTTTAAATATTATTCATTCATTCATTCATTTTCTACCGCTTATTAATTATACATTATTAATTATACATTATAGTTCATTAATTGGTGCATTACTCTTAATTAAGAGTATTAATTAAGTTGTTTCGGATTCTTAGAGTTGCGAATTGTTCTGTTCTTCACACTAGTAGAAAGTTTGAAAACACTGCTAGGCAACTGGGAAAATAGCTGTTGAGCTAAAATGACTAAGTGGTTTAGCTAGCAAACAAATCATTGTTGTGTGTGATGTTATAAAGACACTGTGGCCTTGAAACAAGACAAAATGATCAAGAATAACACTATTTAACTCATATGTGTTGGTTAATTAGTAAGAATCAATGCCACATGGCTATAAATCACACTTTAATTACACTTAGCATCAATTGCTAAGCAAACTTACCAGGAGTTCTGACATATTCACTCACTCATCTTCTACCGCTTATCCGAACTACCTCGGGTCACGGGGAGCCTGTGCCCCGATCTCAGGTGTCATCGGGCATCAAGGCAGGATACACCCTGGACGGAGTGCCAAACCATCACAGGGCACACACACACACACACTCTCATTCACTCACACATTCACACACTACAGACAATTTTCCAGAGATGCCAATCAACCTACCATGCATGTCTTTGGACCGGGGGAGGAAACCGGAGTACCCGGAGGAAACCCCCGAGGCACGGGGAGAACATGCAAACTCCACACACACAAAGTGGAGGTGGGAATCGAACCCCCAACCCTGGAGGTGTGAGGCGAACGTGCTAACCACTAAGCCACCGTGACCCCCCTGTTCTGACATATTGCTTTATGTAATTGATAAAATGTTTGTTAAACTGGACCTAAAAGTTGTTTCGGATTCTTAGAGTTGCGAATCGTTCTATTCTTTACACCAGTAAAAAGTTTTATCAGTCGTGTGAGGAAACGTGGTTATTTGTGTCACAATCACAACACACATGACTGAACAGAGTCGATGTTTCACCGTGTGAAGGTCGTCTCCTGCTTTCCGTTCTTTATCTGTATCTTTTGGAGGCAGGCAGCGTGAATGCAGGGTGATATTATTCACTTCCACTCTTTTCATTCAGCACAGGCTTCTAATCTGACGCGGTTAAGCTTGAGCTTTCAGCATCTACGTGCTCTGACACTGTGGGCTTCTTTTTCATTTATCGCCTTCAGCTTTCATGTTTACAGACATAAATTATCACTGAAAGGTTTTGTGAAAATATCTTTTACATCCTGCCTCTACATTATATATCACAGAGAATCATACGTCCTACTCAATTGTCAAAAATTGTGTGGGTGGAGCTTGTGCACATGCTTTATTCTCACCAATCACGAGGCTGATATTAATCATTCCACCCACAGATATTGTATTAAAAGTTTTGAGACTTTGCAGTCCGTTTTCAGTCCATGATCTATCTCGAGAGGCATCACAGGCATCTGCCCCACAGTGCTGTCAATTAAACATGCTACTTAGAATATTAGGCCACGCCCACTGGCCCAGATTTTTAGATCAGTCTGATCTCTGACCTCATCTCAGATGCTCATAGAACATTGAACATAACACGCATGTTTGGCATTATTAACATATTTCAAATAATTTAGACGGCAGTAGACAAAGCGGTTTGGGAAGTCAAAGCCGATGAGATAAAAAAACAAAAATTAAACATTTGGTGACCTGAAAGTACTTAGAAAACCTCTAAACATTAATAAGTACCTAACACGATCTATCTCAATGAACTCACATTAAATGGCTTGTTGGTAAGGGTGCACAAACTTCTGCACTGAACTGTATCCCTTGGTGTTTTTAGTGTGTGTGTGTGTGTGTGTGTGTGTGTGTGTGGTGTGTGTATTTGTCACACTAGATGGGGTGTGTGTTTAGTGCAGGTGAAGAATGTGTCTGTTTCACATTGGTGAATTTGTGGAATGTTCTGGATGCCAGGATGAGATTGTGAGACTGCTTTCACACTGAGCCGATACCAGACACCTCATAGCAGGTTAATAACAGCTTAAAGACACAGTTATGTTGTTATACTGTGTTCATTACACACTGCACTGTTCGGACAGTTTTAGGTGTGGCTTCTGTATCTGTCAGTACTAATGACCCAAGGAGGCGTGGCTTCTGTATCTGTCAGTACTAATGACCCAAGGAGGCGTGGCTTCTGTATCTGTCAGTACTAATGACCCAAGGAGGCGTGGCTTCTGTATCTGTCAGTACTAATGACCCAAGGAGGCGTGGCTTTTGATCCATCCAACAGTCACAATGAACGTGTTAATGAATAAGTGTTGTGTACCATTATTCTAGCCATTAAAAAAAAGTTACTTGCATGTACACAAATAATACTTACAGTTTAAAATAACTCCTGAATATTTAATCATTTGTATCAACAGATAAATAAATGACGTCTTCTATATTTTGTGTTTTGATCTGTTTGTCTTTAATCTGTTGAGGCTTCCAGGTTGTTCATCTGTTTTTTGATACACACAGCAACAGTACAATGAGAAATAGAACTTTGTGTGTGTGTGTGTGTGTGTGTGTGTGTGTGTATGAGAGTGAGAAAGAGGAAAGAGGGAAAGAGATGTGATTTTTTTTAGCATGTTACCAGGAAGTACATAAGGTCAGGTTAGAAACACTGGACACAGTGTTTACAGTCAACATCCAGTCTCATTTGAATATGTGTGTGTGTGTCTGTGTGTGTTTGTGTGTGTGTGTGTGTGTGTGTGTGTGAGAGAGAGAGAGAGAGAGAGAGAGAGAGAGAGAGAGAGAGAGTGAGATCAGCTACATTACTTAATGAACATGTAAATAACTGAACAAGTTCAACCAGGAAACTGATGCTGATCGAATAGAAATGTAACTGAGTTTTGAGCCGAAGTCTTGTTATTTAATTAGAAAAGTGAAACCTTCTAAAGAACAGAAACTTTTTCTGTGTATCTCTTTTTCCCCTCACACAATGATTAGCTTCACACAAACCGGACAGACGGTCAGGTCGTTTCCTGATACGTGACCTGTTAAGAAATTTCCATACAAGACTTTTCTCAGAGCTGCGTGGTATAAATAAAATTCCTGAGAATTTCAGAAAGGGAAGTGTGACCGTTGCTGTAAAAGTGTTTAGATTCTGCACAGATGTTATTACGTTGACTGTCTGACGTGATAATGCAAGAGAATAACGGAATCACCAGCTGTTTTTATCCCAGACTATTCCACTTTATCCTGAATGTACAGTAGCTGATCCACCACGACACATTTGGAGCTTACAGTATGTAACTTAAATACTAACAGAAGTCTACGTCACTTAACATATACACAGTAAATATTTACCACAAACCAAATCCAGGTAATGGAAATTCTTCACTTCACTGGATAAATGAACTTCTGGAATGTTCTGCTGTAACCTCCATAAAAAAACAGGAACTAAATGTCGGTAAGTTGCTGTGGTATAAAAGCAATAAAGCCTTCCATGCAGTGCTGTTACAGGAAAATAATCGACTTCAGGGTGTCGCTGATTGTGTTTCATTCTTTGCATTATGGAATCGAGGATATGGACGTGATGTGAATTTCATATCGTCCACCTTTTCTGCGAGGTTTTCGGCTTCATTCCACTTTTGCTTTTTCATGTTTTACTACAGTGTCGAGTTTCACTGTGGTCTCGATTGAGCTCTGAAGTGCTGCAGATTTACAGGGAGTTCACTGATGGATTGAGCAGACGGGATTTAACTCCCTGTCAAGGTCACACACACACACACACACACACACACACACACACAGACACACACACACGCACACACACAGAGCACTGGAGTAAAGCCAGTAGTTTTGTCAGTGCTTAGATTTACCCTGTTATCCAACACATTATTTACCCAAATGACAGAACAACAACACCCTGTCTCTCCCGTCTCTTTAGAGCTCCACTAACAAGACCAGGCGTGGATCATTTTATTCCGTCTGTCATTAAAAGCCATAAAATGGATTTTCTTGTTGTTGGTAATGAGAGCTGACAGTTTGGGTGGAGTTCCCGTGTGTCTGCTCCATGCCTTATGCTGCTGTAACGAACATCACGCTGAGCAACACATCACCTCGTTACTCAACACATGGTCTTTATTCTACTTCAGAGCGATTTTGGTGTGTTTCCTGCTCCAACTCTCCCAATTAAAATGTGTTAATTAAGTCACTCTGAACTCTCTTAATGGGTTCCTGAACTGTCTGGAAAGGCTTTTGAAACTAGTCTGATAAGTCTCTGGAACGCTCAGGAGAAGGTTTTCTCCTGATGTTTCCACCACACTACGCTAATAATACACTCCTGTGTGTTTTGTTAGAACACACTCATATATTCTGCATTACGTCCCTTGTTAAAGGTGTGTTAACGAGCTGGTGAGTCGAGCAGCCGGAGACGTACACAGTGCAGGAGAAACTCATACACACAGACCTGCACACTCCTGATGTTCTGACCCACATGGCATAATAAACCATTGTGTAATTCTAAGTGCTGTTTATGAAAACACAGAGCTGACTCTTCCAGCGCAACACACACACACACACACACACACACACAATTCTAACAGCAATTAAATTAAAATCACAGTCTTTATAAAAAGTTATTACAAGAATAATACATTAGGGAATGTAATATTTATTATTTATTACTCAGTGATTTATTAGTTTCCTCCACAGGGTGGCTGGGCGCTCCCTTAGAGACAGGGTGAGGAGCTCGGTCACCCGGGAGGAGCTCAGAGTAGAGCCGCTGCTCCTCCACATCGAGAGGAGTCAGCTAAGGTGGCTCGGGCATCTGTTCCGGATGCCTCCTGGACGCCTCCCTGGGGAGGTGTTCTGGGCATGTCCAACCGGGAGGAGGCCCCGGGGAAGACCTAGGACACGCTGGAGGGACTATGTCTCTCGGCTGGCCTGGGAACGCCTCGGTATTCCCCCGGAAGAGCTGGAGGAAGTGTCTGGGGAGAGGGAAGTCTGGGCGTCCCTGCTTAGACTGCTGCCCCCGCGACCCGGCCCCGGATAAGCGGTAGAAAATGGATGGATGGATGATTTATTATCTGAGTAAATTACAAAGTCATCTGAAAAGTACATAAAGATTAATGTGAAACAAGTAAATAATGAAATAAAATAGACACGCCTCCTTTACTGTCACTGACACATATAGGACACGCCTCCTTTACTGTGACTGACATATATAGGACACGACTCCCTTTACTGTGACTGACACATATAGGACATGCATCCTTTACTGTCACTGACACATATAGGACACGCCTCCTTTACTGTGACTGACACATATAGGACACGCCTCCTTTACTGTGACTGACACATATAGGACACGCCTCCTTTACTGTGACTGACATATAGGACACGCCTCCTTTACTATGACTGACACATATGACACGCCTCGTTTACTGAGACTGACACATATAGGACACGCCTCCTTTACTGTGACTGACACATATAGGACACGCCTCCTTTACTGTGACTGACACATATAGGACACGCCTCCTTTTTGTAGCCAGTTCTGCAAGTGATTACAGGGGGGCTGTTTGTCTGTTGCTATTTTAACCCTCAGGATTTCCTTCTACTTCCTGTGTGTCCTGGATTGAAACTGTGTGTGTGTGTGTGTGTGTGTGTGTGTGTGTGTGTGTGTGTGTGTGTGTGTGTGTTTTAATACACTCATACATGCCGTGCAGTGTCTTCTATACTAATTCAAGCTATTCATGGTTTTTAATAAATTTAATGTAGCTTTATAAAATGACAATAAAATAATATACTATTATATTAATATATAATAATATACTAGTATAGTAATATATAATAATAATAATAATAATAATAATAATAATAATAATAATAATAATAATAATAATAAAAATAATAATAATATACTAGTATAAATTACTACAGAATGAAACACTGGCCAACTTTCTCATACACAAAACAAAGTACTGGATTTATCTGTCTAATGTAGGACTGTGTGTGAACACTACAGCAGCAACACGGCTTTGTAAATGTTTAACGTAAAGCAGATTTCATTTTAGAATTTTTTGTGAATTGTTTTTGTCACTTTTTTTAGTTCTTTAGATAAGATGAATGTTTACATTTTCACATTCAGAAATTTTTTGTTTCTATGGAAACGCACCGTCACCAAACAAAGCATGAAACTATCATATGATTAACAAGAGAAAAGTTTGTGATAGACGTGTAAAGAGTTTTAATTCTAAAATAATTTTCTACAATCAGAGACGTTTCATCACGGTGTGGAGCTCTGAAAATGTCACCAGCGAACAACAAGTCTGACAAAGAATGCTTTTGGAGCTCTAAACTTATAATTACTATAATTACAGCTTGACATGAACTTTACATATCAACCAGCTTCAAGTCATTTTCATCCCCATCATCACGCTTACGTTCCATTAGAACATCTCAGAGCAAAGTGCTTTTATATTCAGTTGTGGTTGAGATTTTTGACTGTAGCTCTGTATCAGAGAATCAGACGTGAGTATTTTACATAGCATGTTAATGACTAACTGATTTATTAGTGTTTTCCACCTTCATAACTTCCTGCACTGCTTTCCACCGATTGCACACATTTTACCATCAACACAAACCCAGAACTATTTAATGTT